>NW_027614517.1:0-25491 GCF_965212315.1 Lampetra planeri | reverse complement strand
TTTCCTCCATAAGGTGGCGGGGTGCTCCCCTTAGAGAAAGGGTGAGGAGCTCTGTCACCCGGAGGAGCTGGAGTTTGTTCCAGGCATGTCCCCACCGGGAGGAGACCCCCCGGGGAAGACCTAGGACACGCTGTGAGAGACTTATGTTGCTCGGCTGGCCTGGGAACGCCTTGGGTCCTCCCGGAAGAGATGGAGGAGTGTCTGGGGAGAGGGAAGTCTGGGCGTCCCTTCTCAGGCTGCTGCCTCCGCAACCCGGCCCCGCATAAAGAGGAAGAAGATGGATGGATGAATGGATGGATATTTATTTTTTTAAATGGGCTAACAGTGTTCAAATTAATATGAACAATACAAATAAGTAATTTTTTGTCATATTTTCCCTCAACTCTATTTACTTATAAATTCTATTTATAAATATGTAATAGAAAAATGTAGTGCAGCTGTGATTGGCCTATAAACCAATGACTACAAACTTAGTTACATGTCCAATAAACGTTATAACACTTTAAGTGCAAAGATTATTTGTGCAGCTACAAATTAAGATGTATCCTTCACCTCCTCAGTTATTTTAGATTCCTAAATCTACGGATATTCCTGACACACTTTACACCAGTTTTACTAGGGCATGCGTAGCACTCTCTCCTGATTAGTGATTCTGCTCACAACTTAGGCTTGCTAGGTGAATGTTCTCAGAATTTAAAGTGTTTGTTTTCAGGGGTCTGTCTCGTCGCTCAGCATTGAATCTTACCCGCCGTGTCTCTGTTTTTTCCAGTTCTCAGCGTTTTTCATAATTTATTTCAAGCAACTACTGCAATACTGCAATAACTCAAAAGATCGGCAGCATCTTTGGTCAAAAATCACATTTTGGAAGGTTCTGTTTGCTGGGCAGGACAAGGGAGTGCCGACTAACCACCGCCTCTTCTTCTCCGTTTTTGGTGAATTTCAGCGCCACCTATTGTCCTGGAGTATGAACTACAGCCTGTTGATGCATTTTCACTGATGCATTTCTTGATATGGAGACAGGGAAAACAGGAAAAAACGGATCGTTTTCATATGTGTGGACATGGCCTTAATTACAAGGTGTATGATGGTACAGAGTCCTACCACCTTTATTTAAGCTCTGTCCTAAGCTCTGTTAGCAACACTATTCAGTTGCTAACAGTTAATGCACATTAGCTGCTGTATATCAGATTTTTTTCTCATTTGAGAAGATTTCAATTTTAATGTGAAAAAATCACAAGTAAAAGAATAAAAACACTGGGTGATGTTTAAGTATTGTCTTCAGTTGACACAATACTAGTATCACTAAACTAACGGGCATACTGACATATGGCACTCCCTTAGCATTGCCTAAAATGGAATAGCTCTTGTTATGTTATTGTTTAACTGACACCATTGATAAGGATTGTGGCGTGAATAATGTACTTTATATGTCAACACTAAAGCTAAGCAGGCGACACATGCAGCATTTCCTCACTCTGCTCTCCCTCAGAGTCCTGGCTTATTATCACAACCCAATGACAGAATCTCATATGCTCACATACCGGCTTGCCCCAGTTATCTACAGTGTGTACGTTCCTGGGAGCCGAGACTGAATAACAGTAGGAAAAAAAGTGCAACAGAAAGGGAAAACAGAACATTGCTAAAAAAGACAAGATTATTATATTTATATGTATTTTAAGGACAAATGTTCAGGTATGGTCTCACAAACATTTATCCTATTTTCCCTGATGCAAATCAGAAAGAGAAAGCAACTGAAAGGGATGAGAGAAGCCTTCACTCCGCAGGGAGTACATTCTAACCTAATTAGGTTACAAGTGATATTTTGAACTAATTGTATACATATAATTGTATACTCAATCTGGCATAATTCAAATAGGGCCTGCTGATTTAACCAATGGGAGACAGGGAATAGAGATAACAAGCATGTTTGTGGATTGTTACTGAGAGGATGAGTGGGCCATGCAGTGTGAGAGAAGAGCTTTGAGTTGAAAAAGAAGGTGAGATAGAAGGAGGGAGGGAGAGTGAGTGCTGGTGTGTGCCTGCCTGTTTCTGCTTTGGTGGCTTTGTGTGTCATCTCTGCACTCTCCACTGCAGCCGTCTGCTGAATAGTAATCACTGACACTAGGATAGACAGGGAGGGAGGGAAGCTAAAAAAGAGCTGAGAGCGCGTGAGGGGGAAGAAGGCAAGATATGAGGAGGGAGGTGGAATGCCAAGCCCAACAATCCTGCTGCATTATCTGTCTGCTGGTGGAGCAAGTGTGAAAGAGGAGGAGGAGGAGAAGGTTAGAAGAGACGAGGGAGAGATATACAGGACGATGCGGTGGGGTTCCAAGAGGGAGTGTGACGCGGCAGCAATCTAGGTAACGTATTTGTGAATGTGTTTGACAGGCTCTCACAAAGGGTTAATGGCTGCAGTGATGCTCAATGTTCTGTGGCTCATAGCTTAACAAGGAGTTGATAGTGAGCCAGGGATTCTGTGTGACCCTTGAGTGCACATGTGCAGGAGAGAGGAGCCCGCCGGCCCTGAGAGAAGCATGCCAGGATGGATCCAGCGAATGGGTTCTTGATTTTTATCTGTCTGACATTGACTGCTGCAACAAGACAGTGATTTTTACAGGGGCAGACATACTATGTTGGACACTTGTAGGATGCAAACCAAAGTGACAACCCTTTGAATGACACAAGGTTCAGTGTGAAGCTGTAAGTGAATGACGAGTCATCTCTTAGTCTCCTTAAGTTAAATGGTGGATGCCAGGTGGCTGCCAGGTCATTCATTTATGTAGTTGAACTCCATGAGCTGTGGAACACTGCACCACCAGCAGCAGTACAGTCTGTTCTCGGTGCTAGATTCTGTGCTGATTCTGGTTTCAGGGACATTCTAATGAGCTTTGAGACTTTACTGACCCAGATAGGAGGCAGACACTGTTCTCAGCTTTTTAACCACATCAAATATCTGTGAGATGCTATTTGGGTCGGGGTTACCTTTGGATTAGCTGCAATAGAAACCTGCCACCTTGGAGCCACCTCTGTTTTAGAATTCTCTTTACAGATTTACAGGTTCATTTTTCACTGTGAGCAGCTCTTCATTTCTTCACGTTTCTTCATTTTGTTGTTGGTACAGCACACAATGTAACTCAATGTTATATCAATGTTGTAATTTTCAACTTTAATATTATGCTAGTATGGAAATATTTAATACAGTGAAAGGAAAGAAACCTCACAGAAGTAGGGCCCGAATTCAACTTTCTTCACCTCATCCATAAACTCATCAGTGCCATAGTAGTACTGGACCAGAACATTTTCTCGCTTTTGTGACACCCAATTAAATATCTTGCCACTGCTACTAAGGTTATTATGATTCTTGTGGTCTGTTACCAGGGATTATATGTAAACTACCCAGCAAAACTGGTTGGTGGGGTGACGCACGGGCCAAGAACCTTTTTAAAATAAAAACAGGAACAAGGAACATCGCATTGGAGTGTATTTCTAAGCAGTTCTGTTGTGTCTAACTTGCAGTAGTTTGCATAGGCTATATGTGTGGGTATTCCATGTTCAGTGTACTGGTTCAGTAACAAGCCATCAGCTCGTCAGGAAAAATGATGTTCCTGTTCTTGGAACTCTAAACAACAAATCAGAATGAGATTCAGATAAAGTATAAAGGCAACCACAATAGACTAAACCATATATCTCAAGTGAACTCAATCTTTTTTTCCAATAGACACTAAATACCTTTTCAGGTCATTTCAGCCATGTTGCTTTGCCGTAGTAGGATTGATTTACTGATGCTTTTACACCAGGTATTGGATATATTGCCACTACCTCTGAATCAATCCCTAGTTATATTATCTATAGTTATTTTTATTACGCAGTTAATCTGACTAGCAAACTATTGACAACCTTTGTATGCAATACCTTTGTAAAACATCAGGCCAAGCCATGATGATATCAAAGAGTTTATTTGACATTTGCAGGAAGAAGCACATTGAAAAATCTTTGGAATACATTCTGACCGACCAACAAAAATCACAAAACCGTCTGTTCTTCATTAACGAACCGCAGTGTGTTCAAAACATCTGCATGTTAAATGAGAATGTGACAAGGAACAAAGAACCAGCCTGCTATCCACTGGTAGACCTGTCGGTAGACTCCTGTGTTGAAGGTAGCGCTTGGGACAGCCCTCTGTCTGTAATGACCAATCAGAGGCCTTTTTCTCAGCAGCATTACATGTTTACAACGACTCAGCTCTCTAGGAACCTCGGACAAAAGGTGAATTAAAAAAACTACCAGGTACCCAGGTTCTATCATCAGTGGAAATGCAAAAACATTGAAAAAATGTTGATATTGTACTTTTTTCATATGAATGTATTTATTTCAGAAAAAGATAGGCCTATTTTATTTTAAAGGCTATTTTTTTTGTTTAATTTAACAGAGCTTTGATTACCAAAACAAGTACTCCAGTATTACAGCATTTATGTTTTATTTTATGTCGCATATTTATTATTTGAGCAGCTGAACATTATTCATGAACCAGGTGAAGAAACCTGTTTTACTATTTATGAGATTGGGTCATTTAAACATTGATTTTTTTAACTGTTAACTGGTTTCAATAATTTACTTGTGACATGTATATTTGGCTTTGAGTTTGACTGAATATATGCAGTTACTTTGCAGAAAAAATAGAGATATATATATCGTATATCGCCAGTCAGCCTAAATATATTGAGATACAACGTTTGGTCCATATCGCCTCTCATTAGGATAATTAATAGTCATTTAGAGTTGAGCCTGATTTATGCTTCTGCTTCTTTATGCTTATGCTTCAAATATCAAATTGGATTTGCGTCCCAGTTCTCTGAGCTGTATTTGTGTTTGCTTTGAACAGCCAATCATCTAAAAGGTGATTTCTGACTGGAAATTGAGCTGATCTTGTTGGAGGTACTGTGGTAATTCTAATCACTTAACACTTTCTCTCCCCTATTGATTGAAGTCAACAAAGGAAACACAGAATAATAATAATCTTATCATGGTACTTCAGAGTTTGCTGAGCAAATCCAGCAGGTTTTTTTGTTGGGCTTGATGCCCAAAGAGCAACCCCAGAGTGTTTAGTATGTCTCATGTATTTCTGGATCAACCTACTCATGATCCTTGATTTGGATATTGGCTATAAGTGTGTCACGCATAGGCAGCTGAGCCAGACCTCCTTTGACTACACCTGCAGCCCCATCTGTAGTTAGGATGATGGGATAGGATATTGTTTTAACCGCATGGAATCAGTGGCTCATTTAGGCGTCAAACATCTTAACCGGACATGAGAAATATGGGCAGATGCCGAGATGTGTGATGCAGAGGGAGGAATGTCCATGTTTCCAGAGTTCATTCATGGTTTGTAAGGATGTTTTCTCCTTAGTCTCTTTGCAATCATCAAGCCATTTCCAGACAAACACCATGCTTTTACTCCATCCTAAACAGTTGGAATGAGGTGATCCTGATTTTTAACCTGCCTCCTGATTGATCCTCCAAATGTCTGACTGTGCTGTCTGTTTTTCTTTGTAGCATTTTCAGCTGGCTTTGATTGACTCCAATCTCTGCACTTTGTCTAAAGCTGAAAGTAAGTCTTTTGATTATTCTTGGTTGAATTAGCAGAGACCTCGTATTGACAGACCACGTTACTGCTTAATGTAGTACTAGATTTGTCGCACCAGCTCGTCAGTAGATCTAGAAATGTTTCGGTAGAGCATTTTCCCCCCTCTTTGCTGCCTTTTCCCTCCTGACTCTGCCCCAAACTGGTGTTGCCTAGGAGACAGCACAAGAAGAGTGAGCTAGAATGGCTTGCATGCACAGTGCACACAGTACTTTCCCCCTCCCATCTCTGCACCATACTGTTGGCAGTCTGCACCCACTGAGGTCTATGGGGTGAATGTGTAATTTCCTTTTCCTCTTCTTTTTCCTTCACAGTTCAGTTCCACATTGCTCATTCTTATGAGATTCAGGTAAGATGGACAGTATTTTTTTTTTTATTATTGTCGCTAATTTCCCTGAGCTATATTGAAGTACCCATCAAGAAAAGCCTCTGTGAATAGATGAAACACCTGGATGTGCCTAGGACTGCACGATAAATTATCGTTTTTCGATAAGAGCATGTGCGATAAACTTGTAAAAAAAATTCCAAATGACAATAAATGCAGAGACATAATTCAGCAAAATGACTTGCCAGTATTCAAATCACCCCTAGATTTATGAGCCGTGCAGAACTTGCCATAAGTGAATCATTAAGGCAATAACTTGCCCTAATGAGTGAATATTTCTCTTTGTCATTGTATTTTGTTTCCTATTAATTTGTTTTAATTGATAGATATTTATTATTTTTATTATTTTTCAAAGAAAAAATAATTTCTCGCTAGGTTTCAAAGTTATAATTCAGTGTTCAACATCAATTTCATAGAAAGTATGTGTTTTGGGTTTATCATCATGATTGTATTATTTTTATAGTCTAAACATATCATCAGATTTAACATTATCGCCATTCTGAATATCGCCTATCACCAATTTGTTTCACACCGTGCAGCCCAAGATGTGACAAATAACCGCTCTTTGATTCTGTGTTGCTACTAGTTGTATTTATGTATTTTATATATATATATATATATATATATATATATATATATATATATATATATATATATATTATTTTGAGTGTTTGCACTGCTGATTGTTACAGCATAGATTCTTCATCAACATTCCCACAGACATACATACTGCTCTAAAGTACGCTGATAGGAAGACACAAAATCACTGCCAGCTCCGCACTCATCCAGATGTACAGTATGTAGTGACTGATTGCAAACACCTCAGCAAAGCTTGCATCGTAGTACTTACCTGAACCTGTTGGGACACCAAAGTAAATACTATGCTTTTGCTTGCAGCCTCCTGTCACCGCTACACAAAATTGTTTTGGCCGGTACTATTTTAGTTCTTTCTCAGACAAGTTTATCACAAAAAGCTATAAACATACTCTGTCATTAAACCAGACCTCTTGTCTTGACAACATGGAATCATTAGTCTAAGCAGGAATTAACCACTCAGAGGATCCTTGATTTATGTTCCTCAAGTGTCATTGTTTACCCTGAGGTGTTTTAATGGTGCACAGACAGGAAGAGTCGTGTGTGTGTGCGTGTGCGTGTGCGTGTGCTTGCATGCAGCAACATTTGTGGGAACCCCATAAGGTAGCATGAATTTATAGAAAGGGGGGGGGCTGGTTGCTTTCTAATATTCTGATTTGATCAGGGAATTTAAAAAAACAAAAAAAACATTCTGTGTGTGCAATACACATCTACCCATTATTTGAGACCTGAGGTCAGTGAGGTCGCTGAGTATTGGGCTCACCTCAGTGCAGACAGCTCCGGTTTCTCCAAAGTACAACTGCAGTTGTGCCACAGTGGACATATATACACTTGAGTGCAGAAAAACACTTAAAGGTGCCAGACATGTTGAGTCTGGCCTTTCCTCTTCCTCAGTGACCCTCCCCCTGCGCGTGCGTGCGTGTCTGACTGGTCATTAGTTTGAGGAGGTCTTCAGACTCTTTTTGTCTGTCCAGACAGATGCATAAAACACATTGACCCTCTTGTCTGTCCTGGCTGTAACGACTTCTCTTTCTCTTGGCACTACTTCTCAACGGTACGGCCTGCAGAAGAAATACAGAGCGGCGAAAGAAGCGTATGAAAGTCTGTTGCAGACAGAAAATCTTCCTGCACAGGTGAAGGCAACCACACTGCAACAACTAGGTGAGTGTCAGATGTTGAGGGAACGGCCTGTATTCGCAAACCTTCCCTTGTCAGATGTAATGGATTACAACAGCTGTATCAGAACATATTGGTGTCGTTTTGAATGCGATCAATGTGAATTTGATTCTCTGGGAAAGTTTGGTCATCTTTTTATAATGGAAAGAAATCTCTGTGCACTTTGTTTTTTTAAAATAATTAAATGATTGTATTCTAGTGTCATTGTCACTTGTTCCCTTCCTCCACCGTCGTATTAAGACACACATGCAACAAATATGTAATAAAATGTAGTACCTTAGATACTTACTAAGATATCTGTTTTATTTATGGATGAGTGAATGACGATTAGTCAGTGGTGAATGATGGGAGTTCACAAATCATTTGATTGTTTTCTGTGATAGAACCTCTGCAGCTGATTGCCAGATATACCTCTGTAGCCACAGTGACATTGTGTGTTGCTTATGTTCTTTGGTGCCTTGTTTGAAAGGACTGTATATCTAGCAGTGTGATGATCACAGCTTACAAGGATAAGCAGAATACAGGGCTAACGACGTAAAGCAGCAGTGCTGGATGCATTGGTAGTTTCCTACTGAGAGTGTTACCTGGTGCCGGTTTCCTTTCTTGCCCAGAATCCATAATAATAAAAAAGCATATTGCATGTGTGCCCATTGGTGTTGGTGCATACATAGGTGTGTTGATTTGAAATTGTAGTGTGGTCAGGAACAATAAAGGTGCGTTCCTGCTCTATGCATAGAAGGACATGTCTGGACAATATCATCCAATAATTCATTGTGTTGCTCTACTCCTGTAGCATCCAATTTTGCACTGAGGTGTCTCATTGTGATTAACAGGTCATGCAAATGCAACAGCCTTCACTGTGACATATAGACTTGTATTAAACATACAGATATTGTTCAGGTTTTTGTTACCTCTTTTCAGATATACTGGGTTGTATAACAGTGATTCAACAGATGTGCATATGCTGAATAATCATGATAATTATCTGAATTTTGTAGTCAGCTGTCACACTGAAAAGTGTCAATTTTGACAGAATGAACGTGACAATTCAGTCAGAATGTTGGATTAGTAAAATCATTTGTCAATATCATACAGATTTTCTGCTCCAAGCCTCAGTGTAGACGTCCACCCCCACCCGGTTGTAAAAAGCATTCTCAGTCTAGCCTGTTTAGGTTGCCATGGCGACCCACAGAGCTTGCCACAGGTGTACAGGAGGAGAACTGGGATTGAGATTGTTTGAAATTGCCCGTTGCTACTGTTGAGGGTGTTTTTTAGAGTGTGTGACTTCATGGACGTAATTGAACAACAGGGAGAAGTTGTTTGATGAAGACATGTTGAAGTGCTTGTGAGGAACACCCCTCCCCCTTCGTGTCTGCTTATTCTCTCTCCTCCCCTCCTCATTCAGTGGGGGCACTTTGGAAAGGCAAGCCATTTGTTTCATTTATGACGCTGGTCTATTGGCACACCAGACAGTGGACTCACCTTTGTGATGACACACTGTGTCTTTGAGCTTTATGGCGTGAATGGTTCACCTCTACACTCCACCGGTTCACAGGAAAGGTTCTATGCTTCATCAAAGTAGCAGTCAATGGACCTTGAAGGCCTGAATGTCTGCTTGTCCTCCTCCAGGCTGGATGCATCACACAGTGGAGCAGTTGGAGGATAAAGGCACCAAGGACAGCTATGCCATCCAGTGTCTGCAGAAGTCTTTAGAGGCTGACCCAAACTCTGGCCAGTCCTGGTACTTTCTTGGCAGGTAAGAAAAACAACTTGACAGTGTTCTATCATTCTCATAATGTCCCATGTAAAATGTTTGTATTCCTCCGATTTCACCAATTTACTTTACATGTTTAGTGCTTATACAAATTATAGATTGTTTTAGATTGTTTCAGAGACACTTTCAGTAATGGAAACAAAAAAAAACCCAAATGTACCAACATGTAGAATGTCTCATTCAAAGATACTCATTTGCCTGTCTGCTCTCCTTTAGGTGCTACTCCAGTATAGGGAAGGTGCAGGATGCCTTCATCTCCTATCGTCAGTCCATTGATAAGTCAGAGGCCAGTGCTGACACCTGGTGCTCCATAGGGTGAGAAAAGACACTGCTCTTATACACCAACTCTGTCCCATTCTCACTCATAATTAATTCAGAAAGAACGTTTATGAGACATAATTCAGACTGCATCTTTTATCTTTGCAACAGAGACTATAGCCACAACCCACCATGCAACAATTTTTTTTTTCAATGACATGAATGAAGCGCATTAACCCTTTGACCCCAATGGCTTCCCATCTCCGCAGTAGAATACTTTGGATTAGGGTAATCACGTGACTATTTGTGCTATCAGGAATAGATATTACTTAACTATTACTATTACTCAAACTATTACTGAAAGCTGAGACGTGTCACTCAGTTCCTCAACCTGGTGTGAAGAAGGAGAAAATGTCAATTGGTTCCTGAATGTTGAGAACAGCCATGAGCCATGTTGCTGTCATTACGGTAATCCCATTCACTCTGCTGCCAGAAGCCGGCAAGTCATTACCATAATGACAGTAACTTGGCTTTGAACAGGGTGCAACTTATCAGCTTTCAGTACATGTTCGACCTTTTCTCATAGCACAAATAGTCGTTGTAAACCAAACTATGATAGCGCCAATGTATTGGCAGCAATACCAACTGTGTTATAGGGTTAAGTCATAAATCTAGAAATATGAAGCAAGTGTTATGGTTCATGGGAGTCACAGCGTTGGGATAGTTCAAAATAGGGACCTGATTTCTGTCTCTCCTCCTCCCCTTCTTCAGGGTTCTCTACCAGCAGCAGAACCAGCCTATGGATGCACTTCAGGCCTTACATCTGTGCTGTTCAACTGGACCACAACCATGCTGCTGCCTGGATGGACCTGGGCACCCTTTATGAGTCTTGTGGGCAGCTGCATGATGCCATTAAGTGCTACATCAATGCAACACGCAGCAAGGCCTGTCTGAACACCTCTGCACTCACACAACGCATCAAAACTTCTGCAGGTACGGACTGCTTTTCCCACAGTTAACATGGTCTGGCAAGCTCAATCCCTTCCATGTTGTGGAGTATTTTGTTGGTTGTGTATTGAAGTGATGTGCAGCATTGCCAAAGCAGTCAGCTTTTTGAATGCGGATTGTGCTTTTTTCTGTTTTAATTTTGGACCATTGAGATATGAATTGAGAATTCATATTGCCATGTTGAAACACTTTTTTTTTTCTCGTTTGTAATTGTAAACCGTCATTGCATTGAACATATGTTATACTCTGCAGGCATAGCAGTAGCATTGGACGTGCCTGTATTGTTGGACTCAAGATCAGCACTAAGTGTGTGTCTCACACAATTTCTCCTAGGCTCAGTTGTGTAACCCACAACCAGGTAGTCTGCAGAATAAGAATAAAATGCTTCCTAGTATTGAGGAGGCGTGGAGCCTACCCATTCCAGCTGAGCTCACGTCCAGACAGGGGGCCTTGAACACTGCACAGACACAGCAGGTGAGATCCAGCTTACACAAGAAGCTTTTTGAAATTAATTTTAAGCATTTCAATGAACTTAATTTAAGATCAAGCCTTGTTTTGATGCTTTAACATGTTTGGTCCACAACAGACCATTTCCAAACTTCTTACGTACCTACAGATAAAATGACACACTGCATGAAGGAATTGGAACAAGGCCCATATTGCAACAAACCCATTTTTAGCTAGTTGTCGACCTTCACAGTGCTTCTCTGGTTCACAAGACAAGTGATGCACCACAGGGAGAACTCATTACATCCCCTAGGTCCAATCCTTTCTGTGCCTACTATTATGGTTTGAATGTTTCGACATGGTATCCCCTTTTGGATACATGTTTCATCCTTGTCATCATTAGCACTTTGAGATCCAAACACAGAAATATGCGAGTAGTGGAACGTTTTATTAATGTAATTTCCAGGAAGAAATTCAACTACTAGTACATTATTCCACAAACACAATTTGAGAAATCGTGATCATCACCTTAATCTGCAATTGTGAATCAGATTAAGATGTTAACACATATCATATTTCAATTGGAGTGTTTTCACACATGCTTTATTTAAAAGCTCAGATTGTCGTGCATGTTCATGTTGTCAGTGTTTCAGATGTCATTTGCAAAAGAGTATGGATCATCATCTTTTGTTTTGTTACCTTTGGATGCAACACCCAGTAATTTTTAGTAGTAGTTATTTGGACTTTTTTGAAGTAGAAAACGTGTTTTCACAAACTAATGCTGTGCTGAATTCCAAGGTCTGTAAGGCGGAGGGCGCCCAGTCCGCCAGCAATCACACAGACCTACAAGCCAGTCCTGCCAAGAGGAAACGCACTGCCAGCCCTGACAAGGTACCGCTGAGGACATTGAGGTTGCTATTCTGCTGAAAAAATTAAGACCAGGGGCTGAAATACAGCTTTTGTGACTTATTTATAGGGTGTTGCAGACTCACAGGCAAACAAACAGCAGGTTCCCAGCTGGTACCTGACACCACAGAAGCTTCAGGTAAAACACGTCTTATTGTCTTATCTGCTGAATTAAAAAAACAAAAATCCGAAATGGGAAGTGTTTCAGACATATAAGCGCAAAGCAGCAGCGTACATATGGATACAGGAAATGCTGTGAGGTTGTTCTAGAAAGAGCCTAACTGAGAGGGATCCAGCTGGTTTGCAGCTACAGATAGAACGCGTTAGAGCTGAAAAAATTTTAACTAATTAAGAACCCGTCACTTCACATCAACCTTAAAATGACTTGTCATTCATTCGCCACAATTGTATCAAAGGCATCATTGATTGATCATTGATCAGTGTTTTTTTTTATACTGTTCTGCTCTTTGATAGGTGCTGATGTCAGCAGAATAGCAAATATGTGCAATAATGTTCTGCCACGATTTCATTCATATTTACATTCATATTTAGTTTAGGCCTCTGATAGCTGTTCCAGGTGTCCCCGCGACAACACACATGATCGCCGCAGTTTCTGTTTGAGCTCATCTGATGACCTTGCATCTGAAGCTATCGCCTCTCTGCAAGCACATCTAACATTATTTAAATTGAGCTCCTCTTGTGAAATATGCAGCTTCTGGATCACTTGCGGACCAACAGAGCGAACCTGAAGCCCCTCCAGGTGCAGATGCTGGAGCAACTGGAGAACCAGTTTTCTCTCATGCAACAACATCAACAGCAGGTATGCAATTTGTAATGTGCAACACTATATCCTGAACCTTGTGAAGCTTACGATCAGTTGACTCGGACTGATGTATCAGTGAGTCAATGAGGTTGGTCAGCCATGAGAAGACATTTTGAACTAGCAATTATCACAAAGTCAAAATCAAACACGTTAAGTTTTATTGACCCAGACAATCATTAGTCTTTACTCAGTCATTAGTTCACTTAACTAATTTTATTTTCAGCCCCAAATTATTTGAAATAACTATCTTAAGCTAAATATACTTAAACATTGTATTTATCAATACCTAAATTCATTTGTTAATATAAAGAATATGGTTTCTTCAAATGAAATGATACCATTTTTATTTGTATTTGTATTTGTAATAGATAATTTAAACAAATTGTATTGAAGGGAAGAAATTAAACACATATAAATGCTCAGAAATTTTTTTGAACAACAGTGCAAGATAACATTCTGCAGTCTTGCAGTATTGCACAAACCCTGATAATCCAATGAACATATCTGCTATATATCTGCTGACGGTCAAAGGTAACATTTTCATGCTCTTGTGAATCCTGGCCTTTCTGATAAATCTTAATGGGTATTATTGTAATTAATGGAGTTAAATGTGCACATATAATCCTGGTGTAAGTAGGGAGAGGGTAATGTTTTACCTGTAATGTTTTAACAGGTAACCCCCATCTCTGATTCAAACTCGCAATGCCCTTCCATTACATCCTCAAAAGAACCTATAAAACAGAAAGCGAGGAAACTTTTGGCTCAAGATCTCGGCTGCAATAGCGTTAACCTGACTGACAAACCTCTAAAAATAACACCCAAATAATAACACCCAAATAGTATTACAATGTTAACTCTGCTAACTGTAGCGTCCGTTGAAAACTTTAACAATCACGTCACGTTAACAATATATATATATAAATGAAAGAATCACCTCTTGTTGATACTGAATACGGGTTTGTGTTAGCCCGCTAGCACACTTTTATGGGTTAATCCAGTCAAAACTTACATTTATATAGCGCCTTTCACGAAACGTAAAATATCACCTTTCACACTTACACTCACATGAATATTTGGTGTAAATCAAAATAAAAAAAAAAACATTGGTTGAAATTTCATGGATGGAAATGAACTGCTTGTACTTTTCCGCAGTACTTTTCTTGTTTTGTTTCTGTGTCTTGACGGGGCTTTCTCCCCTATCAGATGCGGCAGCAGGCAGACGTGGGTGCACAGCGGCCCGGCCTTCCCAATGGTCCGTTACCTGAGACCTCTAATCACCGTGCAAGCCTCTACCACAGCTCCCCCCTGAATCACACAGCCATCAAACCCCCTACGGCCAACGGATCCTGTTCTAATCCTTCTTCGGGGCTGCTGGGTTGTCTGGACAGAAGCTCTCCTGGCAAAGATCACAACCCAGCAATGGGAGGTGGCAGCACGAGCAACGGAAATGTGCCTTACCCCACATCAGAACTCTCTACCTCACAACTGCACAGCCGCCAGTCTCCCCAGCACCAGCAGTACCACCAATAATCTGAGTCATTCAGATGAGACATGGAGGAGCCAACATTGCAACACTACTCAGGTACTGTTTCTATGGTTTTGTTTGTCATGTAAAATTGTGGATGGTAGAATATTCCCCTGTTGTATTTGTGATCACCTGCCAGTGAGTTACAGAAGTGTACAGAAGTGTTTCCCATATATTGTTTGTGTGTGTCAGTTGGCCAGAGTAGCAACATTAAGTACTTCAATGCAATAGAGTTTTAGGCCTTTGAAACTCTACTTGACAAAAGTCTGTAGATTAAATGTATTGATGTTATTTTGCACCATGATGCATCTTAATGAAATTAATCAAATTACCGTAGTAACATGTAAAATAAGTTCAGAACACATTCCTCCATACATACACATGCTTACTGTTGTCACAATAACATTTTAAGAACCTTGTGTAAATTTTATCTCATATACCGTCCAGCCTAATAATTTTTCTTCTATTGCTCTGTACTTTCGTTTATTTTTGTATTTATTTATTATTTTTTTTAAATGATCCTTGTTCGGAATGTGTTAAGTAGAATTCCTTGTGTATTTTTCTCAACAGGGGCTTCAAAAAGGTCCAGGTTCACATTCGACATGTCCCAATGACGAACCCCCTTTCTCTTCTTCCTCTTCCATGCAGACCTCTTTCTCTTCCTCTGGCATTCTGAATCAGGTTGGGCATTCCTCTGGACCCTGCACTGCCTCATCCTCTGCCTCCTCCTTGTCCCCCACCTCTTCACAGTCCACACCCAACCATTTGTCCTCACCTCCCCATGCCACGACTACCTCAGGGGTCCACACCAAAGACACTGCACCTTCAGGGGGAAGCAACAGTGCAGCTGCTGCTTTGCCATCAGGTTCAGAGCCCGCCATCCGGCAATCTGCAGGGACAACCCCGAGTCCCGGCACCACCCCCGTGCAGGGATTGACTAATCACATCCATCTGCAGGTGACGGACAGCTCCACAATCCCGTCTCAGCCAGGCTCTCCAGCCCCCGGTGTGCTCAGTTCAGACAATCCTCAGCTCTCAGCCTTGCTAAAAGGAACAGCCAATATGACAAGTAATGATGACAATAATAACTGTAGTAACCACAGAGGGCCTTGCTCAGAGAAAATCAACAATGTTCACCCGGGAGTCCACGGTGCTGCCAAACCAATGTCCGAGCGCTCAGCGGCGTCCTCACCGCTGCCAGCCACTGCTATGCCCTCTCCCTGCTCAGCTGATCTGCACACCACCAAGAGCCTCTCCTGCCTTAACAGTCAGTCCATCACCAAGAGCGAGGGGCCTACAGTCAATGGGAAGGGACCAGAGGACTCTCTGAGTCCGAGGAAGGTAGAGTTTTCTGGAGGATCTCATAGAAATTCAGCCACTGCAGGGCTGGCACCCTGGTCCTCGGTGTCCATCTACCCAAGCTCCAGTGAAGTTCTGAAAGCTTGCAGGTGAGACATCTACCTTAACACCTATACATACTCCATAAGAACAGAGAAATTTGTTCTCGCTGCCAGAAGAAGAACAAAGTTCTCTTGGGTCCTACTGGATGTCCACAGCCAGTCTCGTCAATCAGTGATGTCCGACAGTTGCTGCACGTTTCAGAGGCGACTCATGGCAGTTCCAGCTACAAATACGGGGCCATTCCGTGCTAGTTGCCACAAAACAGATTTTGTCAATGTTCAAAATAATGCACCAATTGCAGACTGATCCTCGCAAACAGGGCAGAGCTGCTTAAGAGAATAAAGTTGCCCAGATAATTTGATGATAACTGAGAACTTTGATCTCGCTGCCAGGGCTGCAAGAACAAAATGCTGTCATTTGTGTCACCGTTTTTGTGGCATATGACTAAGCCTTTACATCACATATGCTCTTTGAAACTGTATGTGGCTGGGAACCAGTGGCAGCCTGGATCCTTTACTGCTGTAGGATTTTCATGTTTCACATATGAGGTGGAAAATAGTCAGTGTATTAGTTTATGAAGCACCAGCTTACTGCTTACTTATTTTTTTCTCTGCTGCATTCTACTTCTCAATCTATTGGTTGAATCTTTAGATGGCTGATAACTTAACATGTGTGAGCTGTATTTCTGCTCCGGATGCTTTCAGATGTGGAATCAAGGCTTTTTTCTGTGTTGATGCATGTTGGACAGTGAAAACAGTCTACAAACTGTTGTAGTTGAGGCTGTAATTCTGGTCAGATGACTGGTTTGTTCTCTACTGCCTCTTTATCATCTTTTTAGTAGAGCATTCATGTTTTTTTTGTGTGGGGGGGTGCGTGTGTGTTTGTAATGTTGATGAAAACACACCTTTTTTCTGTCTGCTGAAATAAACCACACATGCTGATTTGAGCCATGTGGAAGTCCCTGCTTCATTTAGTATTGTGGGTCAAAGCTGCTTTCCCAGCTGTTTTAATCTATTGATCATGAACTCAACCAGAAGTCCCCATCGTCCATCATCCCATCATATTTTCCAAGCATGTATGGAACCTGGGTGGATGTATCACCAGTTATACCATGGTCTGGGAGAATGATCTTTTCTGATTGGCTGGCAACTGTGTGTTAGAACAGTGTAATGCACATGTAGTTCAGCTCCAGGTTAACTTTTCTAATATCCACAACCTACATCGGCAACTTTAAACAGCACACAAGTGCAGCTGTCAGTGCTAACAACAACTGAGAGACAAGAGACAAGAATTTTGACAAGTGGGATGCTGCAGAAGAAATAGAAACGGAGAAGAAAAGACAGAAATTATGAGAAAAACAGCACAGGAAAGTGACACTAGAAGAGGCACCCAACATGCGTTAGGGCTTGTAGAGCCCTAACGCAATAGCAACATGAATTACTGATCCCATTTCTGTTTTTTTGACCAATGACCATGGTATAATGATAGTATAAGTGGGTTAATCACGGGAGGTAAACAACCACCCGACACTAAGCAGGCTCTTTGTATCAATCCTCAGCAAACAGCCCTTGAATAAGAACAAGAACAATATGTGAAATGCTGGACAGTGCTGATGGTGTCCTCTTCACACTTGGCCAGTCAGCTTAGACCCAAGTGGAAGAAGTGACTGATCTCCCTCCTTTTACTCTGGCCTCAGAAACCTCGGGAAGAATGGTTTATCAACTAGCAGCATCCTCCTGGACAAGTGCCCCCCGCCTCGACCCCCTTGCCCGCCCTCCCCCTCCGATGCCAAAGGACAAACTCAACCCTCCCACACCCAGTATCTATGTGAGTACAGCCTCATTGTAGAAGTAGACACAATGGACTACTCCAGCTTGTCTGACGTCCTTCTGTCTCTTCTCACCTCCACAGTTGGAAAACAAGAGGGATGCTTTCTTCCCCCCTCTACATCAGTTCTGTACCAACCCTACCAACCCTGTCACTGTCATCAGAGGACTCGCCGGAGCACTGAAACTTGGTAGGAAGCTTTGTGCACTGCATTTCCATGTTTCTCTCCATAGTATATCCACCCGTTAGTGACAGCAGCTGTCTGACTGGTTGGATTTTTTCTTTCCGTTTGTCTCTGGTCATATGCAGCAGTGTGTTCTGTTGATACTTTTGACATGAATGACAACAGCACCACCTGCAAGTGAAACATATTATTGCACATTAAACACAAGTAGTTGGCTTTTCCCAAGAGTATATTTTTCTAATAATAATTTACACAGTTACTCTTCTATTTGGCACTGACAGCCTTACGAAATGTTTTGATGAAATTGTTGGACCAGACAAACATCTTCACTCCTGCCTCTTTAAATCAACACACAATATTTAAAATCAAAGTCTTTTAAGTGCTCTTCTGCTCTATTTTTGTAAGTACATCACTGGACCGTCTCCCTCTTCTAGATTTAGGCCTGTTCTCCACAAAGACACTGGTTGAGGCCAATCCAGACCATCTGGTGGAGGTGCGGACACAGTTGGCTCAGCCCACTGATGAGAACTGGGACCCGAGCGGCAGCAGAAAGATGTGGCGGTGCGAAAGCAGCCGCTCCCACACCACCATCATCAAGTATGCCCAGTACCAGGCCTCGTCCTTCCAGGAGTCTCTGCGGGTGAGTGGGAGACGAGGCCCCACATTCATTAGTGGTCAAAAAATTAATCTTTGTGTGAAAGTAATAGAGCACTTGGAGCTAGAGATCCCTGTGTTGGCAGGATTATGCTTACCGGGTGACCAAACACAAACAATGGGAGTGTCAAAACATGATTCTGCAGTTATAAAGGTCAGAATGGTCACAGCAGCCATAAATATCCTCAGGTTATGGAAAAGTACATCCCCACCAGACTATAAAAATGGATTGAAAATCTTCATCTTCCCTCGCTTGGTCCGGTTACGGGCTGTGGCATACTGAAGATGTGACAGAAATGGCATCATTCGGTTAGATGCTGGTAATTATGATGGGGAGGAAGAGAGGGGGGCCATGGGACCATTTCTTTACGTCGAGCTTGTAAGAACGAAAGGACATGAGTGGAGGACATGGTATCTCTCTGACGAAATTAAACCATTTATGTTAGGTTCTGATTTGAGTGTGTGAATTACTCTGTATTGGCCTTTATATGTTGGTCCTAGACACCAGAGATCCACCGTAACCTCATCCGGCCTAGATGTCTAAATTTATAGAATGAAAGAGAAATAAAAAAAATTATAAGCAAAAAAATAAATGAATGTGTGCAGCTGGTTTTGTTGCTGAATTGAAAAGGTCCAAACCATTACAACTATTTTGTCACACTGAAAAACATAGATTGGAGTAATAATCCCAAATTGTATGCGTTGAATAAAATGATTTATTTACGGTCTCGTATGTCTATTTTGCTGCATTACAGGAGGAGAATGAGAAGAAGAAGGAGATGGATGCAGACGCCAGCTTATCAGACAGGTGTGTTTTGTTGACCTGTGTGCCTGTGTGAAGTATCTCTTAATCCTAATACTAATGGTGATGTTCTCCCTCATAAGTGCAATGCGGCGAAGGAAATGCCCTTTCAAACATATTAAGTTCGGCACCAACATAGACCTCTCCGATGACAAGAAGTAAGTTGAACGAACCAGGATTGATTGTTTGCTTGATGAAGGAAAAGTCTGATTCAGTGTCTAACTGTGCAGATGGAAACAGCAGCTTCAGGAACTGACTAAGCTGCCAGCGTTTGCCAGGGTGGTTTCCGCTGGCAACCTGCTCAGCCACGTTGGTCACACTATCCTGGGTATGAACACAGTCCAGCTCTACATGAAGGTACCCGGGAGCAGGACGCCAGGTGAACATGCCTGCACTGACACGCCGGATCTATGCCGCAGCCTGTATCTGTTTGTTTTTCACTGTGAGTAACTTTGTTTGCTGCTTTAGGTCACCAGGAGAACAACAACTTCTGTTCAGTCAACATTAACATCGGCCCTGGTGACTGTGAGTGGTTTGCTGTGCCCGAGCCGTACTGGGGGGTGATCAATGACTTCTGTGAAAGGTAAAAACATTCCTCACACACATTGTTCTCCACATGCAGGTTGTTGATGCGACACTGATCGTTGAGTGTTTTTTTTTTTTTTTACAGGAACAACATTAACTTTTTGATGGGTTCCTGGTGGCCAAACCTGGAGGACCTCTATGAAACCAACGTACCTGTTTATCGGTTCATCCAGCGCCCCGGAGACCTGGTGTGGCTCAACACAGGCACGATCCACTGGGTCCAGGCCATCGGCTGGTGCAACAATATCGCATGGAATGTGGGACCCCTCACAGGTGAGGATGATTCCAAGCGCAACAACTGCATCCACATGCAGGGGAACCTACAGTCCACAGTCCAGTTCACATCGCTCATTGCAACCCCATGTGAATTACTGTTGTTTCCTCAGCAACGGATGTGGTGTGATGTGCCTCAAAGCAGTACATGACAATAAGCCCACTGAATAACTCAGCTCTTCTTATTTGTAGATTTCCACGATATGTGCTCTGGCATTTCTCTTTTGTTACCATAGTTGTTACCATAGTTACCATTGTTCAAGCTACTGTTGTGAAGACATGGTTGTGCTTCAAAAGGATTTATCAGCATGCCGTTCCTCTGTTCAAAGGTTAGCATGTTTGTTAGTATGTTTGTAGCTGAATACCTCACTCAGCCACAGACACACCGCACCTGGGTACCAGTCGCCATCTCGCATCTAATTGGTTGGAACATTAGAGACGGTCTGCAACCATTGTGTGCAGTTGAACAGGTAGAATCCCCTGCAACTTCTAGCAGTGAGGCGCACCAGAACTGTTCAGACCGCTGACACTGTTGTCGACTGTTCCATTGCAACTCGAGTCTTAGGTCTGGACTGGCCTAAAAGCTTGGTTTCTCATTATCAGCACTGTGCTGCCTGCTGAGATAAAGCAACACATTAGACAGAATGTAATCCAGCACGTTCTCCAGGTGTGGGCAGGAACAGCTGCGCACAAGATAACTAGCAAAGTTTTCACTGCAGCTGAAAAGTTCCGCTTTTTCAATCCTCAGCACATCAGTACAAGCTGGCAGTGGAGCGCTACGAGTGGAACAAGCTGCAGAGCGTCAAATCCATTGTTCCCATGATTCACCTCTCCTGGAACCTGGCCAGGAACATTAAAGTTTCAGACCACAAGCTTTTTGAGATGATCAAGTAAGAACTTGTGTACTGTTCAACAACAGATCTAAATGGGATGTGTAGTGTGTATGTTTTGTCATCCTGAGCCTACCCGACATGTGTCTCTTAGGTATTGTTTGTTACGGACTCTGAAGCAGTGTCAGATGCAGCGGGAGCTGCTGTTGGCTGCTGGGAAGGAACTGGTCTGGCACGGGAGGACTCAGAACGAGCCGGCACACTACTGCAGTATCTGTGAGGTAATGATTTGTGTGCTCATGTCGGTGGGATCCTCTCTACTGCAGGTGGGTCCTGTGCTAACATGTGACCTTGTGGGCTGTCTCTAGGTGGAGGTGTACGACCTGTTGTTTGTAACCAGCGAGAGCAACAGCAGGAAAACGTATGTGGTGCACTGCCAGGACTGTGCCCGTAGGGGAGCACTAACTTGGACAACTTTGTGGTGCTAGAGCAGTACAAGATAGAGGACCTCATGCAGGTTTATGACCAGTTCACACTTGTAAGTATCAACCACATGACACCAGGATGCACCCTTGCCATTCAGGCCATGCCCACATGTACCAAAACTATCCTTTTTTTCCTCTGTCTTCTTTTTATCGTATCAAGAATGTTTGCATCCAAATGACTCCAATGTAAACTCATCAGCAGGCTGTAGTTCATGCTCCAGGCCTAAAAGCTGTCACTGAAATTCCCCAAAAACAGATAAGAGATGTCGGAGTGGCACCTCCTTACAGAACTGTCCTCTTTGTTGAAGTTCCTGTGATAACAAGATGCGCTCACTTTCAGTGGTTATCGCTTGACGTTGAATGAAGAAAAAAACACTGAAAACTGAATAGATTCAACGCGGAACTCCACAGATACAGAAGTAGAAACGCTCATGGCTTAGACTCAAGGCTCACTATGCGGCATGAATGCAAGCATGTACATTGTTGTTTTTGTTGTATGAGGATTCTCCCTCCAGGGTGAATCCAAGGGTGACGTATTCATTTTTTTTTACCCTCAGACCAGGGGCCTGTACCACGAAGCTCGATTAATAAGTCCTGGATCAACTCTATTAATCCAGGACTGACTTAGCGAGACCGTGGCAATCGGCGACTATCTAAACCCACGAGTCGTCAGGAGGCTGAGCACGGGGACAAAGGGGATTTGACACGTTTCCATTTGGACTAAACAATAAAAACTACAGGCTCCGATGTCTGCTGTTTACTTTTATTTATAAGTATAAAATCCAAACAGTGAATCCCACAAAAAAACACAGTGCAAGCAAATGAGCAAACGAGCTAGCGGTCAGCAAAAGGGATGAGTGCCCCCCCAGTTCATTCATACATTCTGCCGGTAAATCAGCTGATTTTACTACTTCCCTCAAGTACCCCCCCCACCTGACTCCTCCCCAGATATGACGCAAAGAAGGGAGTTACCTGGCACCTACAGTCTGAATAAAATCCTGATGGAGCTGTGTTAGAGATGATCACGGACAAAGAAAAAATATGATGTCCCTCTTCCAAAAAGAGGGGTAACCCTCAAACACCATGAATGAAGTGTGGAGATGACACTGTTCACATTTCCTTTACTGAACCACATGTATGGAAAGTGTCTTGTGAAGACAATGAACTCATCTTTTAAATCAGTGAGGTCTCAGGTGACTTGGTGGACCACCGACAGACGGTGTTTCTGATTAGTGGCTCCACATCTCCCACTGAATAAAGGAAAAGGCCCGTGTGAAAGAACCTCAGGGTGATGGATACTGTCTGTGGTCCAGGGCGTGAGAATCGGTGAAATTTAGCGGGTTAGATCGGTCCCGGAAGATCCTTTCACGCCGTTACTTTCTCCTCACCACTTGTGCTTACAGAATGGACAGGTCATTGTTTTTCCAGACGTCTGATTGGCCAGTGGGTGGTGCTTTTCACGGGATCAGATTCAGTCCAGACAGTTATCCTGCTCCGGAGCAGGATAGTTTTTCAGAGTAAATTACCATGGAGACATGTCTGGATAAAACGAAATCTGGCTTCGTGGTATGGAAGATCCAGGATCAACCCTGAACTTATCTCACTAAAACCAAAATCCTGCTTCGTGGTACAGGCCCCAGGTTTCACAAAAGTGTGTTTACAGGATCCATTTGAACGGTCGGCCTGAGTGATGCAAAACAGTTACTTGAAATAGTCCAATCAGAAATGTGGTTTCTTCCAGTATCTACCACCTCTGCTGACTATATTAATAGAAGCTTCGATGGGTGAAATGTGTGAGAAGATTACTATCTGCTTTTGTGAAGGAGAGGAAAATATGGATTCAGTGCTCACCTTGATATTCATATAACATCAGTAAAGAGATGAAAACTTTTTTCAAAGTTTATTGCCAGTGTGTTTATAAGCAGCAGAGGAAAAATGTGTTTGATGCTCCCACCACTCATCTATCCATCTTCTCCCTCCACAGGCGAGTCCTTTGCCTTCCTCCTCTTGATGTCTGAGGACACTTTGAACCACAATGGACTTAATCAGAAATTCTCTGGAAAACCTTCTTATTTTGTTGTTTTCTGATATTCAGGAAGTAAGCCGTCAGTCCTCTACCCACATTCTGTAGCTATCACATATGGCAGCTGTGTGAAAGCTGTGTGTCTATGCAACTTGCCTCCCCCCAGTGGACTGGCGGGGGTACGGCAACTCCTCCTGTCGTCATGATCATGTACTGCTGGCCCAGCTGGAGAAAACCCCCATAATCCCATGTCCAGTGATTCAAGTTTTGTACATACGTTTTAACTGGCAACATCGTCACACAAAGACTACTGACTTCTTGGTTTTCTTTTTCCTTTGTTTGTATTCTGTTTGTGGGTTGATAATGCAGCTTTGTTCCCTCCACGAGATGAATAATTAGCATAGCTGGTTTTGTATGTTAGATAGACACGTCCTTGGTCAGGAAACAAGAGAAAAAGTTTTGTAACGTGAACAGTTGAGTGATTCATTCTTTGCAACACTTCCCCTGTTTTTGAAGTCAATACATTTTTTTCTTTTGGTATTTTTTGCTGGAAAGACGTCTTTAGATTTTTGTGGTGGGTTAAATCATTTGTAGAGATACAGCCAAGTCACAGACAAAAAGGGTTGCACATAGATGAAAGAGAAAACTTTAATTTGTTTTTTTTAATTTTGATGTAAATTTACACTATTTATAAATGCATATTTATTGCTTGAAAATATTTGTTGATGGAATGCTGTAACTTTTTTCCAGAGTACCTGCCATAAAATTTGAAGGAGCCTTGTGATTTTCAGCAAGGCCCCTCGTACATTTTCTATAGAAATGAACTGCTGAATAAGCATTGTACAGAAACCTTACCTTGAAATGGGTTTATTGTTTGAAGGATGTTTTATGCGTCAATAAACAGAAAACTGTCTATTTACATCTGACAATGTTTTGTTTTTACTCAGTTACCGACAGCAGAAAAATACTATGAAATACTATGTTGAATATCTCATGAGGTGTGTGGTGTGTAGCTGTGTCCCAGCGTATGGCAATTGTTGCACATTGCCAGATAAATTCTGTTTTCACCTCCATCGTCCAGAAGGTCTTTCATCTGTCTTCCATCGTGTGTGTGTGTGTGTGTGTGTGAGAGAGAGAGAATGTTTTGCTGATGCAAAGTGGTGGTGCTGGTAGACTTATGATCTGCAGTAGCATGTTTTGTACGTGCTTCGGCAGTCAGGTACAGATGACACAGCTTTATAATAGGCTGCTCATAATATGATCACGATGTGACAACCATTGCCTCATTACAAAAGTAGCTGAAACTTTGAAAGATGCATGCTGTTCCTGATAACTGTTCCATTTACACCACACACAGTCCGCTGCAAACATGCCACTGTCAGATTCAGGCAATGAAACAGAGAAAATGCCTCATTAAATGTTCCCATGGTGCATCCGACTGACCTGCTCGTTTGGGTAACTTTCTAATGTGCATGAAGCCTGTGCAAGAAAAACAAAACTATGGGAAGAAATAATGGATCAGAACAAATGATGTGTGATGACTGTAATTAATAGCTTTTTCGCCTAATTTGTCCCCCAGTAGGTGATCAGGGTTTTCTTTTTTAGCTCTGTTACACAGAATTTACATTACAGAATGCAAAAAACAGATGTTCCTTGAATTTGCAGGAGATAAAAAGCGGAACATGGGTAATTGCCGGTTTGTAAAAAGAGGAACACACATCATTTTCTTCCTCTGTAGACCATGCAAACCAAAATAAGAAATTGACTCATCAAGTTGTTTTCATTTCTTTTGCACTGTTTCAATAGGTTTGAAATAAGAAAAAGGAGTGAAGATATATCATTTATATTTTACTTTATCGAAATGAAACTATCCTGACACCTTGCCCTGAC
>NW_027614516.1:0-25496 GCF_965212315.1 Lampetra planeri | reverse complement strand
TAAACCTGGATGCATCAGAGATGGAGGCACTCACAACATAAAAGTTCCATTTTTTTTTTCTTTTTGTCGATGAACAGGGTTTTTCTGTGTCTTTCTGTGTTTTGAATGGTTGAGTGCAGCCAGGTCTCTGTTCTATCTCTGTTCTGCTGTATTATTTGCACATTACACGAGTCACGTACGGCCCGGGGAGAATCACCTGCCGCTGTTTGTGAGCTTTATTACACTGTAAATGATACCCTGAACCAGAGGCAGTGTAGCCTTCACACTGAGGTTTACAGACTGCGACTAAGATGAAGTGATGGAGATATATTTGGTTACCCCACTGGAGCACGTCTGACAGTGATGCGCTCAAACGCCCTCGCTCTCTGTTTGTCTGCTGACATTCAATTAAAGCAGAAGACAGACGTGTAGGCTCATTGTTAGGAACTTCTTGGATATCTCTCAACAGGCTGTTATGTTCACGTTGTGTTGACGCCCTCAGTGAATCAGGTTCTTCCATGTTAAGTAATGTCAATTACGAGTAATTAATTAGTAGTAATGTGCCCTCCATGACTGCTTTAATCCGGGCGGGGCACACTGTCCCGGCGGGGGTGAACTTCCCTCGTCTCCATAAGAAAGTTAACATTTTGCATTATGCTGAGACCGTGCGTATTCTAGCCTATAACACTGTTGTACCTTTCAGTAATCTCACATTCCTCCAGTATGACCAGTTCCTCTAAGTACCTGGAGTCGGGGGGGGGGGGGGGGGGGGGGCAGGACGAGACCCACATCATCAGTCATACTTTAGCATGTAGTGAGTCTTCCTCCTCCTTTTCCCAACAATATTTTCACCGTGCGTCACCACGTGCTACGTTGTGCATTGATCGGTTGTCAGCAGACTCAGAAGCAGGTGACTCATCCTGTGACAGAATACAAATGGGGACTGGTCAGTGATGTCCAGCTGCACCCTTTGAACGTGAAATATGTACACTTCAGGTCTTCATCAAACCGTCTGTGTACATCAGACCAATCCTGATGAACTCTGTATTCAGACAATAGCCATTGTGTGTGTGTTTGACAGCGGATTCATCTTGGACGATACTGGGGATTTAACACCAACAAGTGTGAGTTAACCGCTGCTGGGGCTTTATCAGCCCATTTGTCTGTGCCATGAACATGTCTGAGGACGGAAATCAACGGGACAAATGGTCGTACATTATGGGATTCATGGAGCTGCTGATGGTCCAGAGGGCGACGTGATCGTACGTCTGTCAACGCCGTAAACCTGTGCGAGATATGACAGAACACCGTCACTCCAGATTCAGACTCCAGAACGTTCTAAACCTGATGACTCGAAGATGTGTTTTAGCTGTTGTGTTACACTGCATTAGCTTGATTTAAGTTGATGTAATAAAACTGGCAAGTGACCCTACTGATTCATTGACCCTAAAGAGAAAGTCCTCCAAGTTCCACTGTCTACTCTGTACTCTGAGGACTACTCACCTGTGTCCAGACAGATAATACAGCCTGTTCATGTAGACATTCGTCAAGCATCGACAGGGGAGGGGTTGTAACATCTTTCAGTCGTCACACGTGTGCTCTGTCCCTCCGCCTCCATAAGCCACTTTACATTTCTGCAAATCTCTGTGGATCTCATGTGATACAACACAAGTTGTGGATGAGACAGATGTACTCTGTCTCTTATTACTCTTATTACCTCATTATTGGTGTCACATGGAGGGAATGCAGGTGTATTGGTTGGAATTATCATCCAAGTTAAATAATGGGCTGCTCACAATGAATCAACAG
Organism: Lampetra planeri; assembly: GCF_965212315.1. Taxonomy (NCBI): domain Eukaryota; kingdom Metazoa; phylum Chordata; class Hyperoartia; order Petromyzontiformes; family Petromyzontidae; genus Lampetra; species Lampetra planeri. Next base: position 23,708 of record NW_027614516.1, on the reverse strand, counting down.
CAGCATTCAGCTGGGATTTGCCCACACACTCAGTCAGAGAGATATACACACCATTCAGCAAACAGAGGCATGATGGGAGGGAAGGGAGGTTAGGGGGGGTGGGGGGTGGGGGGTGTACTTCAGCTGAGGTGATTATTTTTAATCAATAGTCGTTAGTTGCTGTGTGCTGTGCAGTGAATTCTCCGGTGTTTCCTCATTAAAGGAATCATTTGGAAGTGCCCGCTCTGGGCTGCGCTCTCTTGTAATAGCACTTTGTTCCTCAAGAGGTGCCAGTGAGTTCACACAATATGGTCGCTGAGGTTTTGAATTTGAGTCATTTTCCGTGCCTCATTTCACCATGTAATTGACTGAAAGACATATTTTTTATTTTTATTATGCTCCTTTGAATATTTCAATGAGGATTAATTCAGTACATTCAAATGTGTGTGTGTGTGTGTGTGTGTGTGTGTGTGTGTGTGTGTGTGTGTGTGTGTGTGTGTGTGTGTGTGTGTGGTGTGTGTGTGTGTGGATGGTTGGATGTAAATTTCTACACTGACAAACTACCCCCATAAATATTTTACTGCAATAGATAGATAGATAGAGAGATAGATAGATAGATAGATAGATAGATAGATAGATAGATAGATAGATAGATAGATAGATAGATAGATAGATAGATAGATAGATAGATAGATAGATAGATAGATAGATAGATAGATAGATAGATAGATAGATAGATAGATAGATAGATAGATGGTTTTACTGAAACATATACTGTCTATGGAAAATGTTAAAAAAGGAAACAGAGAAGAGAATGAAGTTTGTTTGCTGTTTTCTTGTTATTATTTGTTATTTACACGGGTTGTGTCTAGAGAGTGTATTGGTGTAAATGATTTGATTGTCTGGGAGCTGTGCCTTTATCTCCCTGCTGTCTTCAAAAGTGGTGTGTGTGGTGTGAGAGAGAGAGAGAGAGAGAGAGAGAGGTGGGGGGTGGGGGGTCGGGGGGTACTAAAGCCATGGAGCTTCGCTATTGGCTGAGCCTGTTTGAAGTGTGGCGCGGTGGGGGTGGAGCTGCTGCTTCACACTGCCTCAGTTGTCCAGAGAGACTCTGCACACACTCACACACACACACACGCACGTACTCCGGGTTTCCTCGCAGGCAGCTGGGTATGAATGAACACTGAGGACCTCAGACCGCTCCTATCCGGGCTGGGCGCACTATCCTGGGGGGTGAACATCCCTGGTCTCCGGCCTCTTCCGCCGGAGCTGTGCAGCTCTCAGCCGGTGTCTCGGACTCGTACTTCTTCTTCATGCATGTTTGTGTGTGAGAGCACAGCTCGACAGGGCTGCTGAGGAGACTGTTGGTGCACGCACACAAACACACACACACATACACTTTGTGGATTGCAAATGATGCCACGTCCTCCTGCTGAGGGTTCTTCCTGAGGGTGGATGGATCTTGGAAAGGGTTACGAATCCCCCGGACTAGGACATGGAGAGAGACTCGCAGCTCAGTGGAGGTAACGTCTTCTAAGCGCTAGTCGAGGTGAGACACTTCCACTTTCAGTCTCTGATGCATGGAAAAAGGTGTCTGGTTTTGGGTGTAAACCTGTGAAGAAAAGGCAGTTGAACATTGTGCTTTTGGTGGAAGATGTTCAAGTCTCCAGCCTAAATGTGACCTGTGTGTGTGTGTGTGTGTGTGTGTGTGTGTGTGTGTTCATCTCCTCTCTGCTCCTGTAATTCCATATGTTGCGTGTCCCCAACTCGCGGATCACTTTAAAATGTGTACTTTAAAACGCCGAATGTCGCTTACACCTTAAAGTGGTGGGATGCAAACTGAGGCTGAGATTCTTCAGACACAGCTGCTGACGGACCGACGAGTCCATTAACTGACGGCACATCCATTTGCGCTGCACACTCACAATTGCGTACACAGCAGATGATCTGGTAGGAGCTGGTGCACTGACAACAGCACCGTCTTTGGATTTGGATTTGCTGCTGCAGCTTGTAAAGAAGTGGGACAATTCAGCACAGTAAAACAAATTCAGAGAAAGTGTTTAGTTTCATGTGCACAAAGAGACAATAAGTTTCCATGGAATTCACACTTTGCTGCCCACAACGAACGCCAGGTACAATAGAGTAACAAATATTATTAGTATTAGTAACAACTACAAACTAGGACAAGACATTATGAAGAAAAATACATTAGAAATACGACTATTGTATGTAAGAATGTGCAAATTGTGTGTGAGTGTTTTAGAGTCCCTGGTGCCGTCTGGGGGTCACTGCCCTGAGCACTGTGGTGACCTCAGGGACTCTTCCCTCCTGGTATTCCTGGTGCTTCTTGTGTTGCCTCCTCCTGATGTGGCTTGAGATTGCTCCACCACCAGCACCTCTACGTCCAGTCGGTTAGCCCAGGGGAAACGGTTCTCCAACACCAAAATGTACCTGTAGGTACTTCTAGGCATACATGGATTGTCCTAAGGTCATCTTTGTTTGCATAGGTCAGATCAGCTGACGTCCACCTTTGTACCTGAGATAATGACTGTACCTTCTAGAGGGCGCGGCCCACTTTAATGTGTGTGTGGATGTGGACGATCCTGCTGATCTTTTTTCAATCACTGCAAAATGGCATCAGATTCCTTTTCAGTGTCCAACTCTGATAAAATATGTTCTTGTTTAAATGCAGGTTTTGTAGAATTGAATTATTTAACACACATGCTTTAGTCTCTTTTTCAGCTGCTGATTTTCATTTTTTTTTTTTTATCAGTTAATCTCTTTGTACTGAATGTGAGCTGTTCTAATTTTTATATTAAATGTGATCATGTCGATGCATCATCATCATCATCATCACCTATTTTCTCGACACTGTGCTCATTTGGGGAAATAATTGAACAGTTTGTCGCTTTCTTCCTTCTGCTTCGTTCAAATGACGATGTTTAAATATTCATCACTCATTGCGAGGTGGGTCAGAGCCCTGCACCTCTCTCATTCGTGGCTCTCTGTGTCCGCTTAACCTCAGCAGAAAGTGTACAATGTGATTTAATGAGGAATACTGTTTTCATTTGCTCAGAAATCCCTCATTGGAAATCCTGATGACTCGTCAAGAGTTTGGCTGCCGGCCTCCAAAGACTCCCCCCTCCGGTGCTTAATGTTAATGCTGGAGTTAGTAGAGGTAACTGGTGATGACGCAAGACAGACAATACTGAGGCTGCACGATTTATATTAGCAGGAAATGGAAACTCCAACACTGATAGATGAAGATGAGTGTAGTTGTCATGTAGGAGATTACTCAGCAAAACCACGGCGACTAGAGCTCTCTCACAAACTGGAGGCTTTGCTTTGAAAGAAATGTCCTCTACAATGTCTCTGGCCTGTTTTTGTCTGTCAGTACACGTTGGCCAACGAGATGTTAGTGGTAATTAACAAAGTTTCTCAGTTGCAGTTTCTCCAGGAGAGGGATGTAATTATCATTGTAAACAATATTCTGAACTGTTCAGAGTCACACACGAATGTGAAGCCGATGTGGGCCAGTGTTTCTGAAATGAGCTGCATTCATTTGTACGTCCAGTGTAGTGTTGTTTTTGATTAGCAGACATGCGTCAGACGTATATTGCCCAAAGCATTCGGATGCATGTTGGTTTGTTTTTCTCTAAGTGTATGGATAACCTTCATCTGTCTTCATGTTTCACCGTTTCAAAAGCCGTGATCAGGAATCCCGATCCATGAAGAGAGTTCTGAGAATCGGTGCGTAACGGGTCTTGACCTGCTAAAGCTGATGTGGTCGTAATCTTAGAATCTAGTTGGAACAGAAAAGCAAATGTTCCCAAATGAAGCTGGTCCTGAGCATGTCGTGATTGTCCTTGCGCCATAACAGCGAATAATTACTGGGACGTTGGTTTACAAGCGATTACACTATTGATGGTTATTGTGATGAGTCGGTGATGCTATGTGACCTGTTACCGTGGCAGAGGATGACTGAGCTGCTAATCAACCATGAAAAAAAGAAATTGAGGTGAAGGAAGGCGAAGTGTGTGTGTGGTTGGGGTGGGTGTGTTGGGGAAGAAATGAGGCAAGGAGAGAAAATAACAGATGGTCCACAATTACTCTGAAGAAACATATCCGGAGGTCCATGTGTCTGCGTAATTGCAAGAATCCTTTTTTTTTCAGAATAATTGGGAAAATGGAAATTCACAACTCTGAATATGTCTGTCTGTAGTAAATAGACTGTTTCACCTATAGATACAACACACAAGTCTCTTCTCCAGGTCTGAATGGACGGAGGTCGCCATCAAGACATTGAAAACACGTCTGTGTGTGTGTGTGTGTGTGTGTGTGTGTGTGTGTGTGTGTGTGTGTGTGTGTGTTGTGTGTGTGTGTGTGTGTGTGTGTGTGTGTGTGTGTGTGTGTGGTGTGTGTGTGTGTGTGTGTGTGTGTGTGTGTGTGTGCGTGATGTACGTTCACATGCAGCCGCCTTTGTTTGTTGGTCGAGCAGATGTAAGCTGCTATTATTAACGTAGAGAGATTACATAACTGACATTTGACCTATATCTTCTATACTCTATTGATTACTGACAGGGAAAGAAATTGTCTGGTGCAGATGTATAATCCAAAGCTTTTCATCTTGATTGAGATCTCTGACTCTCAAAGGCCAAAACAAACGACATCCACTGAACTGCATATACTACATATTTTTTGTGTTTTCTGTGGGATAATACAATGTTATGTTGTCATGTCATGTTAAATTTCCTTGTTAATCACACTGATGAGCTGCAGTGGAAAGAGCTTAAGATATAAAGAACATTCCCAAGGTCTACAAAAGTGTAATGTGGGGTTAATTTAATTGATGAATATTTCAAACATGTACGCTGAACATTTCTAATATTATGATCTGGAACGTTTTATGTGCACAGCTTGACGTATAGCTGAAAGTTAACTTTCCATCAGCTACTTTTTGCCAGAAATTCCTTCTGGAATAACGAATGTTTTAATGAAATGATTAAACCTGTAAAAAATGTAACTATACATGAGTGATATATTTAAAGTGAATGTAATGTTTATTCACAACATTTTTGCTGACAAACACATTAATGCGGATTAAGTTCAGAACTGCAGAGGAACACAGAGACTTGAAACCCCAAAACCCGTTCTAATTAACATTTAATGATCTTTAATTAATGTGAACTAAAAGTATTTTTCTAGTATAATCAAAGAGCACGCAGGGCTCTGGGCTTTGAAATGAAATGAAATGCCGTCTGCAAACACAATGATTATTCATTATGATTTCTGCTAATAATCTGGAGACAAATTAGAAGGTTATGGAAAAGACTTCAATTTTATTCTCCTGTTATAATGAATCGCTGACTTGACTCCAAGCAGGTTGGAGACAGAATTCATAATAAGGTGAATTAATGTCTAATATCTTCGGATCAAACCCACGCCCCTGCTCTTCCCTCCATCTTTTTTTTTTTTCCGCCAGTGGTTTTCTCCATTAACCCCACCTGACGGCTATGTGGGTAATCACACACATATTTACGGCCTGTGGCCCCACACAATGACAAATAAATAAGGTGTTCGACCAAGCAGAAAGAGACATTAGCCCGACGTGCCTCTCTGCTTTCACAGATTTAACCGCACTCATATCCTGCACACAATCTTCTCGTTAATGGAAGGTGTTGCCGGAAGGTTTATATGTCTTTGTTTGTTGTATCAGCATTTTAACTTGCGCTTTGTAGTTTTCCACCCTTCCTCCACCTCTGCTTTGCTGTTGTGTAACAGGATGTTCCAGAACTGAATCAATAGACTCTGAAGCATGTTCCACCGTCTCACACCTCCTGGGAAAGAACACGGATGAGGACTGGTCAGTAATGTCCAGCGGAACCCTTTGAAAATGAAATGTACACTTCAGCTCATCATCAAACCATGTACGTAGTATACATCGGACCAATCCTAGAACTATGTATTCAGATAGCAGATACTCAGTGTTTATGTTTTGGCAGAGGAACAACTGATTTATTTTGCCCAGCGTGAGTTAAACGCTGCTGTTAGGAGGCTTTATTAGCTCATTTATATGTGTCTGAGGATGGAGCTGGTTACCAGGTCGTCAGCTTGTCTTAAGAGTTCTTCTGTGACTTAATGACCAACCTGCATCAGAGGGAATTCTGGGATGGTGTGAGGAAAGTAGAAGTAGAAATACACTGACCTTTGCAATGTCTTTACGAGTGTCGATGTAGTGGCCTTCCACCAGTTGCATCCTCTTCCTTCCTAGTCTCCTACTTCCTACTTACGTCTTCTAATTCCTTCCAAGTCAGCTACTGCCCGAGTTTTATCTTCCAGTTCCTTCTAAATCTTCTGTCTTTCTCGTTTTCCTTCTAGTTTTTAATATTGGCTGTGAAGCCCGGTTGCAGCCTTAAAATGTTCCTTTTCTGAGTTTGCATGTGTCGTATCATGGAAACGTGATTCCAATAGATGGTGATAAATAAATGTAGTACATTCATGTCATGACACAGGGGAGTACCACAGCCCAGACACCTGCTGTGAGGGTTTGTACGCTGTGTGGCTGGTTGTAAGTGTTCTGTATCAGCCAGTAAAACATCGGTGCCTTTTGTGACATCGTGGGTCGGTGACTGAATCTCAGCGGAGGATATAATCGGACTCGTGTCCTCCTTCTCTTCAGTGGGACTCTGATGTCTTTTGGCTCACTGCTCCACGTGGGAATCAAACTCTGAATCGAGGCTTCTTTTTATAGAGGACTTCTTTCCTTCTGTGTCTCTATTTTAGTGGCTTATGAAAGACTCAGGGGATCGATTTCGGATTCATTGGGATTTATTTATTCATTTTCCCAGTTTAGCCTTAGTTTCAACCGTGATTAGGAAATTATTAGGAGTAATATGGACACACTCTGGAACGGTCCCAGCGATCACAAGACCACAGGTGGAGTTGAACAGGCATATTTTGTTTTAACTGTACAAACTGTGTTTCTAGGTGAAGCCAAGCATTGAGCCACAATGTGTTTAATAATTCACCCGGCCTCCGAGTTGAACTTGAGTTTGTGTAACGAGGTGTTCTCTCAGTAGGGTCTTGATTTGCCAACAGAGGTTTCACTGAGATAAATGGTGATCGCAGCTGTTACAGTTGGATTTTATTTCACATCCAGAGTGAATTCCGGATTTTAACGGCTGTTCAGTGAACCTGGATTTATGCTTTGCGTCAAATTGACGGCGTACCCACGGCATAGGGTCTTTGTCGATGCGTTGCCTGAGGTGGAGCGTCCGTGTCGATGTGTCGCCTGAGGTGCCCCTCTCCAGAAACTAGTGCACATCGTGGCTCGGCGGACCACCCGTAGATGGCAACATTTGTGGTTGGACAGTTTGCATCACATGAATCAATTTAACATAGTGATCACATTTCATCCTAAAGAAAAACACAAAGCATATCGATGCATTCAGACAATTGTATTGCCTAAATATTCCAGAGAGTTAAATTAAAATGAAAATGTTTCAATCCTACAGAAGGTATACTCTCACATATATAGTTATATAGTTATATATGTTATGAACACTATTTGTTTGTATCTATATAGTCATCACCAGACTGGTTGTGCAAATAAAATATTTATTGTCAAGTAGCTGCAACATGTGTTAAAGCTCTTGAGTGACTTTCAGAGGCAGATTTAGGACAAAAATAATCATGGAATGGAACTATAATTTGGAAGTACATCTATGATGGCTGCCAATGTTGCCAATGTTTTTTCTTAAAAGCAGAGAAAGTGTTAATTTCTCTGCTTTTAAGAAGCAGTTGGGAAATGTATTTATTTTCCACCACTTTGCGGAGTAGAGTAGATTGTGTGAAGGGGAGTGTGTGTGTGTGTGTGGGGTGGGGGGTGGGGGGTGGGGGGTTGTTGCTAATGGCCTGTGTCCAATGCAGCTTTATCAGCTGGCTCCTCCATTAAGGCCTGAGGTGGGGTGTTGGCTCTGTTTAAGGAGTGTGTGGGAATGGCTCCTGCAGGGCGATGTAAATGGAGGATCACGGGAAGGAGGTGTCGAGGTGGGGGTGAAATGTTGTGGTCTTGGGAGGTGTCAGTTCTCTCCAGCCGGGGTCTTTTGTCCGTTTCTTCGTATTCAGATCGGCTGTTATTGGGTGTCGGTGAGAGGCTGTTGCCTGCTGTAAAGGTTGAAGGGTGCAGAGGAAGATATGCCAGTTGAGGCTGGACCTCCTCCTCTCTCAGTAGGACATTAACCCCAGCACTTTGAGCTGCTCTACATGTATTTCTCTGCCACTGATAGTAATTCAGCTTAGTGTGTTAATGACGGGACTGATTCCAGTTGGGAGCAACAAACAGCCTTCCAACAACACAGCGAGTGCCAGAACTGTGTGCAAAGACGTCATATTTTTAGATTTGTTGTAAGTATTTGTTCATTAGTGTTGTTTTGTGAGGTTGAATAGCTGCTCACGTAAAAGAAGAAGTGAAACAAGGAAGTAAAAATCATGAACAACTGGTCTGTGGGAGGACTAAACACACATTTTCGATGTGATACGTGGCCTTCACAGTCACCAGCTAACTGGCTAGCTGAACCATTAGATGACATTAGATTCCATTGTCAATGAGGCGTGAAAACAAATACGCCTGTCGCCTTTGCCATTTCAGTGTGTGAAAAATCCATCGCTTCATGTGGTGTCAATTTGAAAATGAAACCATTGTGTTGCAGTTCACTGCTGTTAGCTGGAGGCTAACGGCTCCAGTCCACGTTAGCCGCTACGAGCACCGCGCACCTGAATCTCACACTTTATTAATTGTGGATTTGAAAAAAGTAAAAGTGCATCAGTCTCTGACTGCATTAGTTACTACGACTTAAATCTGATGTCTGGATTTCTGAAGGATAATAATTGAGATATGACTTTGAGTTGGACAGATTTGTACCGTCCTTGACCTCCTTCAACAAAAGGATTAATCACCAGAAGGAAGTTTCATCTGCAAGTGTTTCATTCAAAGGTCACTGCCAGGAGAATTTAAGTAACAGCGCGTGTGTCACTTCAAATAAGACAATTTCGACAGTCCTTTTTGTATATATTCCTTAATATCACAGTGTCAGACAAAAACGTGATGAGGAAAATGCAGACAGTCATCTGATCTGTATGTCAGTGTCTCAGATGGAACATTTCTGCCAGGGACGCCGTATAATTTCAGCTGTAAAAGTTATTCATGGCCCACATTCATGCAAATGAACGGATGACCACATTCTCTTGTTATTTCCGGCCTTATTTGCTTTAATGTCCTCTGATGACCACTGCGCTCTCACCACACTGCATCAGGACTTTTGCTGGTGTGGTGGCATTTTTGTCAGTATGAAAGTTCACAAGTTCACATGCGAGATGTAAATGTGTTTTTAAAAGTTATTTTGGCCCCGAGCACAGATCAGTCAGAGGGCCCGCGGGGCGCCGAGCAGCTCGTTAGCCATCATCATTAGCATAACCTTGCCACACTGCGTGTAGCCCGTAGACTTTACAAAAATAACTGGTGGCCGCGCTGGTTCTAGTGTCACCGCACCCTGCGACACAGCGGACTGTATCGTATCAGCAGGACTTGTTTGTTGGTCAGGAAATACTAAGCTCAACCTGGGATCTCCCTTCAGAAAGGTGGGTCGCTTCCCTTGGTTGCTCCAGCGTAAGCGTTCCCACGGGGACACAAACCAGATGTCTGTATGGTTTGTCAACTGAGACTGTGTGAATTATTTCCCCCTTTGCGGCTTCACAACAGAGACTCGTGGCGTCCGTGTGGGAACACCTGGTTTCATGTCGAAGCTCTGTGGTTAGGTCCACATCTGCTGCAGCGGATTGGTGGCGGTAACGCCAGCGTGTCAGAGGAGTCTGGTGGAAAATGGCTGATGAAAACCACTGTTTCATAAGGTCTGTATAAGTTGGCCAATCAGGGGGAAGTGGAAGAGAAAGTGTGAGTTTATGGAGGAAGGCCTAATTTGGACTAAACTAAAATAAAAAGCAGTGGGCTGCATAGAGTAGTGGCCATTATTAGAAATGTAGAGATGGAAATAAACATAATAGGATGGTTTCATGGTTTCATAAGCAGGTTTTATTTCGACACTTCATTTAATTTAATTGAAAGTGTGGAATTGTTCCTCACTAAATTTAGACTGCTGTAATTAAAGCAATAATAAAGCCAATATGACTCCCGGGAGAAGTAGAAGATGTTTTTTTTGACATGTTGATAGGTGTCCTGTGTGCCACATTCCCAGAAAACTCACCATGTGATTAGCGGAATTGTTTGACAAACTTTTGCTGACTTTGAGTTCAGCAGTGGTGTAAGTCGTGCTTCAAAGCTTTCTTTAAGTGCCTGACCGGAATCCCAGGAGAGGACTTGTCATCCCTCCTGAATCTGTCTCATCTCAGCTCGTCAATCCCGCTGAAGCTGATATCTGCTCCCAGCATGCGTTTCCTGTGCTTGTTGATTGACAGCTTCGCTCCTGACAGAGTGTCCAGTGTGACAGCTGAAGACAAGGTTTTTGAGTAAGATGCAGTATTTTGTCGCTGCACTTGTAGGCGTGTTTGTGTGAAGTTCAGCAACAAAACACTGTCGCTGTTTCACTTAATCTAATCAATGACATCCCCAGTCAGACCGTTTGGATGTTCATGCCATAAAGAACAGGAGAACATGCTACAGCTACGAACCGCAGTTCGGTTAACTGGATGTGAATGCTTCTCTGTCTCGGTATGATTGACTGGTGAGCAGTCTATGCTGACCCCACCTCTCATCCAATGTCAGCTGGGATAGGCAGCATCTCCCCGCGACACTGCACAGGGTAATTGAGGTAGCAAATGATTGAATGGATGGATGGATGGGGAAATTGATGGATTTTGAGTTGAACCACAATATCAAACATAAATTTCAGTCAGACAGAGCTTGGAGTTTGTCACACACTGTCTAACTAAGCATTTTGCTGCATAATAAACTACTCACCATTGCAGTAGTTAGACATATATATATTTTGAAATGTATTGCCTCTACTACATTGACTCAGCTCACTCATTAAACAATGAATGAGTGAGTTTTAAATAGTGTCACTAGTGCAGTGAGACACGTAGCATCATCACAATGTATTTTTTTTTTCTGACTCAATTTCTCAATAAGTCACATAATTCTAAATGTGAACGTCAGCTTGAGTCCCTCTCGTCCGAGAGCTTTAAGTCAGATCAGCTCACCAGTCCAGCATCATATGACAATAACGTGACATTAATTCAGGTTGTAGACAACATTACATCAACTGTGACTGATTATATTTCTGCAGGAAATGCCACTTCTCAGCACGCCACACTGATTATTTTGACTACTCGAGATAAATCAACAGTCATTAGTTGGAAGAAAGGGCACAAATTTCCCCGAAGCTCAAAAACATAGCTGATATTGATCAATGATCGTTAAGGTCAGTAATTAATTTTTGTTCTCTTATTGACTGTTCCTTTCAAGAGCCACGCTGTCGCTCTCCACTCACATTCATCCATCACAAAGACCTTCAACCTTCTGTCATCAGCCTCCTTCTTATAACCAAGCATTTAGCTGATATAGTCATAAAATCATAAAGTCATTTAAAGATCAGTTAAAGTTACATGGGCTTTGCGTTTGTAATTTTCTCCTGTAATTTATCCTGAGGTCTTATTTCCTGTCAAGGATATTTACTGTTGTGAAGCACGTGGGACTTATAAGCTGCGATAGTGTACGTGAAATTGATGTACGTGTATACAAAGTGCATGGGAACAATCTTAGATTCAACAGAAAGCAAGAACAGAAAAATGACAGGTACGTTCATGGTGGCTACACAAGAATAAACAGTTTGAGAAGTTCAACATCAGTTTAAATTGTGTATGTAGAATGAATAAAAAAAAGTCAAATCATCTGTCGTTGCAATAATAAAAATTGTTCTACTGACCGGTCATCAGCAACAACAAGATACAACAATATCGTTCCTCTTTTTAAATTCTGTGATAAACATTTGTCTGTGTCACCTGCGTGTGATTGTGATGCACTTTCTGACAAATGGCCGCAGAAAAAGCAGCAGCAGCAGCAGCAGTAGTAGAAAAATCCTGCTCCTCTTGTGTTGCTGAGTCAGGGTGGATGGGAGGAGCCCAGGGAGGAAGATGGATGAATAGAAAGTTGAGTATTTCAGGAGACGGGTGAGGGCAGCGTCCCTGTGGGTGTCCAGTTTGGTCTGAGGAGTCGGGTTGGATTTTTTAAAAAAGGTGACACATCAGTTGGCACAGTTACAGTTTTCCGTTGTATATGAAGCACGTCACGTGGACTGCAGTTGAAGGATCTCAGTCAGGTGAAATCGTACGTAACTGGACTTACTAGCCTTCTTGTATGAGTGGCTGTTGGTTTTCTCCTTTTGCCAACAATTTAACCCAACAAGGAACGTGAACTTGTTTTTGTGACTCTCCATCCTGCCCGATCTTCTGCAGTGGTTTTGTGGAACCTTGTGATTTCAACAGCTACCTCCAGTCACCTGTTGTCTGACATAGATTGAATCTATCATTCGTTCCCGTTTGACCCACTTTACTGCAATCTGGTGAAAAATCGCCTCTCTTCAAACACCTGCGACGCCATTCTGAGCTGTTCCTGGTGCTTTGTCTCCAGTAGAGCCACTGAAGTGTTATTTCAGCTCTAGACAAAACTTGAAGAACTTGCTCCACTCTACAGTCAAGATTGAGGGGGAAATCGGTTTGTTGATGAAGCTTCCCACAACATTGATGCTCATTTTGTTTTTGATATTGCTTCAGTGGAAACATGTTCAAATAGATTAGATTTCCATTTGACCTGGACATGTTGTTTCTCCAAGAAAATCCCGTAACTTTTTACATTCATGCGGAGAGCTGACTGTCCTGGTGAGGAAGGGAGACGCACTGAGTGGATGCTTCTGTCCTGGACCTCAGTGGACCTGAGAAATGTACATTAGGACCTCCTGTGCTCAAGTTCCTGCCAGCATAACTGCTCCTTCCTCCCTCCCTTATATGTACTACTCTAAGTGTACTTTTTATATTTTTACAGCTGTGTGTGGGATGTGACTAAGGTCTTCTGTGTGTGAGTTCACCTATCTACCTTTGCTCCCACACATGCTGCTGCCGTATATACATGTGTGCGTGTGTGTGGTGTGTATAACCAGGGGCTCCGATAAGTGAGCCTGATTTAGTTCGGATTCGTGACTCTCTTCTGCCAGTGTGTGTGTGTGTGTGTGTGTGTGTGTGTGCACAGCGGACATCCTGGTGCCTCTCAGTTAATGAACTCGCCAAGACCAGGCGTGAAGCAGCGATAGATGAGTTGGTCGAGCCAACACGATGCATCTCGTGGCAACAGAGGGGAGAAAGAGTGAGCATGCACACTTACATAGGCATGATGGGGGGAGGTCGATGGGGAAGTCGAGAGACCTTTTTCTTAATCAGGAAAACACGATTACACAACATCGTTAGGCAGGAAATTTCTTGTTATGCTAGGATGCAGCTTGTGTGTACGTGAAGCTTTGACTTCTGATGATCTGAGGGGAAGTGAGAGAGTGGTGTGGGGTTAATCTCTGTGTAAATATCACAGCAGGTGATGTATACGCCGTCTGGTAGATGCTGTGTACACAATCAGGATGTGTGTCAGATCTCACGCTGTAACGTTGCAGCGAGCTCCGTCCGTTTGTCTGCGATAACCAGGACTTAAAGCTGTACCTGACATTTGTAGAACTCATTGAGCAGATTCAATAAAGGAAATGAGAGTTGTAAACAGGGAGGAACCTCCGACTCGGTCTCAGTCACAGAGTCCTGGGTGTACTGGTGTACCGGCTGTGGCGCTCGGATATCAAGGAGCTTGGGGGTTGGTGGTGTAATGAAGCATGAAGTGGCGCTGTGATAACCTCATTATTCTCCAGCATTCGATCCAAAACACTCAGCTGGAAACACTGAAGCAGTGCAGAGAGTTAGTTGATGGGTACTTGCAGAATGGATCGGTGTGTGCATGAGGTCAGAACTACATCAACCTCCCAGGCGCTTCCACATCTTAGTCTGTTGGCGCTGGTCTGAATCATCTGATGAGTTTGCAACATTGGGTCTCTTTCCAATTGGTTTGTTTTCTTTTCACACCGAGGAAAATCCAAGCTGATTTTCTGTGATTTACACACCGAGCTGAGCCCTGAGCGATCTGCAGCGGTTTCAACTGACAGATCAATGCAATTCAAAATATTTGGAACGGGTTACAATCTGCTTTCATCTCCGTCATTCAGTGATGAAATTTGTAAAATATCGAGATTTCCAGTGGGAGTCTGGAAGAGTCATTGAACGCATCAGTAACAGCGGCGCACTTGGTCTATGTCCCCAAATCGACGCCTGTGCTAAAATGTGTCACGTTACTATGCAGCGATGTTCTCTCCGTTGATTCGTCAGGTGCTTCTACTGTGGGAGTTAAAAAAAACAAACAAGTAAACCCCAAGAACGTCCATGATTGATTCAGTGACTGCATGTGTCGGAGACATGATATGTGCATTCGTCATCGCCCTCGAAATTCACCACACCAGATTCGATCGGGGACAACTTGTTTTTGGAGGCCTGCTGTAAAACACCAGCCGCAACGAACTGTACCCAGAAGGAAAGCGAGCTCATTCGTCAAGACGTTTGACAGTGAACATCCATGACAGATGTCTTCTATAGTGACCGAGCTCTCTAGGCGTGACATTAGAAATGAAAACTGACAATTGCCAAATATATGGAAATATGTTAATAATCATGATGTTAATAATTACAATGTGTTGAATGTCTTAGTTAAACTGTGCAAATGGGTTTAAGAACAAAATGTCTTCTTAAGGTTGATGAATGATGCTGATTCATCTCCGTCCCACTCTGCGCTGGCGTCTTCAGTGTTTGTGTGCAAAAATCATTAAAAACCCATTTAGGCCTGCACACGGGCACACAATCAACTTAAAAGACAGGAATCTGTTAAACTGCGCTTCCCTTAATCCTTTAACATGATAAACAAACATGTTTCTCCTCTCAGAAATCACTTTCAGAAATGAATAATTCGATCACTGAAGTGCCTGCCAGGGAATCTCGATCTTACCGCATTCAGTAGGAAGAAGACAGAAAAAGAAATTAACTACGCTCTCGGTGGGCTGGGCTCTGTTTGGGGGATTAACACCCCCCGTCTCAAATCCTATAGCCATTAAAGCTCTATACAGCTTTAACGGCTGCTGTTGCTTCCTACCTCGAGCCATTCTGGCAGTGCTAGGAGCCATCACAGGGCTGTTAGCGCACAGACAACAGCAGCACTCAAGCGATCAGCTGCAGTTGAAACGGCCCAGGACCTCCTCGGGTTCAGGATTACTCCTGCACCCCCTCCCCCAGTGCCACCCACACCCCCTATTTTGATGGGAATGCAGATTAAACTGTCAGCGGGCAGGGTGGCGGTTTGTCAAAGGCTCCGACTCAGATTAGGCTCTGGGGCCAAGTTTTACTGGCTATCTGAAGGCGTGTCGCCTCTGTCTGATCTGTGCGTCACGAACCCCATCAGAGGACTCAGGAAGTCCACTCCTCATCGAAATAAAACTGAGCATTCTTAATTTAAAGACTTAGCCCTTAGCTCATCTCTTTCAACAAACGGTTCACTGCCTGTACCTGAGCATCGATTTATCGTTTGATCTATCTGTATCTATCAACTTATCTAGTGAGCTAGCATCTATCATCTATCGGTCCATGCATCCATCCAACCCTCTGCTGTTTTCATCCAATGAAAAAAAGGCCTTTCTCCATCAGGAAAAGACTTGGTTTCTCGTCGTAGCTCAGCTCAGCTCCTCCGCACACAATGCTGGCACTGTCTGCAGAGTACATCAACCTCTGCCAGCAGAGTGAATGAAAGTCAAACCCCAGTGAAACCATCAGGCCAGGAATGTTAAACTGTTGGTCTGAAGGATCATGTAACTGCCTTTTCAGTATCTTCATGAAGGAAGGGATCTATAGGTGAATATAATAAAGAATCTATCTATGTATCTACTGTATCTATCTGCTATATGCTGCTGATCTTTTTGATTGGTTAAAATAATCCCCAGAAACATCAAATAACGGCTCTTATATACTCTTATACTCTTAGTACTCTTATATATACAGTATATATATGAAAAAAATGTCTGAGTCGCATCACAAACACATGGACTCATACGTGCTCAATAGATACATACTGTATCAGCATATTTCCTTGTTTGGTTGGAGGACACTTAAATACTGCGATCTTTTGACTACTTGAGTTTATTATCTGGGTATTTCTCTGGAGAAGATGCTTTGAAAAGGTGCCAAGAGCTAATGGGGGCCATTTTTGTCCCACCATAAAGCTGTTAGCCTCTCATCTGATTGCAGAGCGTCAGCGTGCTCGCTGAAATCGTGATGCGTGGCAGCAGATGATGGCATCTTCTTAACACCACTGTTGCATTTCTCTTTTCAGGTGCTTATCAGTGATTTGATTTAATTTGTAATTATTTTACAGGAATTCATTTTTATTGTGTGCTGCACCTCTTATTTTATGCTCTACTTCAGTGTAGTTTTTTCCCTTTGCGGTTTTATTGTTCGTACCATTACTTATTGATTGTAATCCTTGTCTGTTTTCCCTCAGTGTTGGTTTTTAATTGTATGTCTTCTCCTTTTAATGTAAATCACATTGAGCTGCCCTGTGTATAAAATGCGCCATATAAATAAAGCTGCCATGCCTTGCAGCGCAAAGACTGCTTCTCCAGTCAATTCTTAGTGCTTTTTAAGACACAGATGACCTTCAGTTCACCTTGGTTGGAACCAAGCAAAAGGAAACAGCCACAACATGCATACCGACCTTGTGTGTCCAGAGCGCTGACAATAAGGATGTACTATGAAATAAAAAACGTTTTTTAAATTAAATATAAGCATGCACTCGTAGGATCTTCACTTTTGGTGTCATCAACTTCTTCTTATTCGCTCCTCACTTCATAACTATTCACGTTTGTTTGTTTACAGGTTGGATTTCCTCATCACAACTTTGCCGTCGGAGACTTCGACTGTGAAGTGGTTCTGACATTTCCGTCAGTTTTCCGGCGCTGTGATTTACATCTAAGAATCTGGTGAGGAACAAACCTTTTTTTTTTCTTGCTCGGAGGTGTCACACCTTCTTCCTCTCGGCTGTCTCAGGAACTTTGCCATGGGATTCGGTGTGGGTGTGTTGTGACTGTATGTGAAGCTCCAGACAGTAGAGGCGTCCGTGTGTCTGCAGCAAATCTTCAAACCTTTTGGAATCTATTTCGGTACATTGCTTGGTGAAGCAGCGTGTGCGTTTCCCTGTTGTTGATGTGTTGACTCTCTGTGACCAGTTTTCTGTTTGAGGTAGTTTGATTGGCGTCTCAGCAATTCAAAGTCATTTTTTTAGATGCTGTTTTCTTCCGCTTGAGGTGTCATGAAAGCTGCAGTGGAAATTATTCATGTCTGATGAGACATTTTTGTAGGCTGGCACCCCCTCCGAAGCATATACTCACCAGGTGATGGTTGGATGAATATCTGTAATATTGATCGTAGCTATAATAATATCTGTATATCCGAGCGTCATCACCGCCTACTGACAGCAGATTATATTTCAGTAAATGGTCTTTGGTTGCGCTTGAGGATGATGTGCTGCAAATGTGCTTTTTGCAGGAAGCTTGTCAAACACAGATACGATGTGAGAGGAAACGGGAAAGTGCCGATTTTTCAATATTACTTTGATGTTTGTAGCAGATTCAAGTGCAGTCAAGTCAGTCAACTGCATAATTGGAGTTTTCATTCAGTGTTGGTATGTGTAGGAACAGCCCTGGTATTGTTTGGTTATAGAAAGGTTTTTAGCATGACAATGATTTGCAGATGATTTGAGTTGCAAATGTGGAAAAAAAGTAAATCTATATATATATTTTAAAATACGCCTCCGTCCCTTTTTTTAACTTTTAATTTTTGTATTTCTTTTTTATTTTTCATTTTACACATTGAGGCAGCTCAGCCACAGGGTGTTACAGTGGATCCCCGATGTATGGTACCTACAGTACATACAGTACATATGCCATTACATTAAAACTTAGCATACATAACGTATATGTAGTCACAGCCATACAATCTCCTCCACACATATACTGTTGTTTTCAGCCTGTATAAAGAAACAGTCCCATGACCCCCCTTTCTTCTGCTGCGTCGTTGTTAATCCTCGCCATCATCTGCTCATACAACACATTTCTGTCATAGTCTCAATGCATATTTAAAGTCTGGCGCACATGTACTTTTCCATGACCTGAGGATATTTCTGGCTGCTGTGACCATCCCGACGTTTATAACTGTAAAGTCATGTCTTTACACTCCCATTTTTTGGTTTGGTCACCAAAAAAAGCATAATGTTGGTGAGATGGGAATCTATCTCCGGAGCCTTCCTCAAGTGCTGTTTTACCTTCACCCAATATGGCAGTATCACACTGCATTCCCATAGCACATGTAGGAAAGTCCCTGCCTCTGTTCCACATTTCCAGCAGAGATCTTCAGGTAATAAACCCATCCAATGGAGTATATAGGGGGTGAAATAGAATCTATGTATTAACTTCCCTCCTGTTGAGTTTTCCTGAGTTTGCCGTTATTCTCCTCCATTCTTCCTCACCTGGTTCACATTTCAAGTCTCTCTGCCACATAGACTTGATACTCCTACAGATATCCTCGTTAAGTCTACTGAAATCCCGATAAAACACCAGTGCTCTGTGTGCCATCCCTGGCAGCTCGAGGAAGTCCCTTACTGGGTATGTCACATGGGTACAGTATGTCATATACCTGTATACGCAAACATTTCTTTATAATAATCATGGAAATCATAAAATCAGGATTATGTCCTTGAAGATAATCACAACGCCAAAATCTGACACTGTGACATCGCTATTCTACGAATCTTACAGAGGTGATCAGTTCATTCGACTTCACTACGTATCACATCATTTGACTTTCTCCTTTGCACTGTTGAGAGTCCTCTTCCTTTTCAGTTTAATTTTGAGCACGTGAGTAGAAGCAGACAGCAGCAACTCTGTCTGCATTGCACCTGCACATTTTCTCACTCCATGACCATGCTGTGCTGGTAAACACCTGCTCTGGATCATTTAATGCAAAAAAACAAAAACAGTCACAATCTCTCTGCTGCATCTGCACTGAGCCAGTGCAAATGTGTGTTTGCGTGTAATCTCTCAGGAACAGGAACTAAGTTGTGGAAACACACTCGATAAAATAGGCTTCAATGAATATAACCTTGTTTTATGGTGCAGACAGATAATGTATACGTGATATAATACTACAAGCTTTACCTGACCAGGTTTCTAATGCAAATTCTGTATAATGACTGACTGAGCCCATGGTTTGTGAACGTGTGTGTGTGTGTGTGTGTGTGTGTGTGTGTGTGTGTGTGTGTGTGTGTGTGTGTGTGTGAGACAAATCATTGTCACTTTACCACACATCAGTCCCTGATGTGGATAGAAAAATGTTGCTTCTGCCTGATTGATTGCTTTGCCCACGGCTCCAAATGACCTGTAAGATTTGAAATGAGCTCCCACAAGGTGACACACACATACATACACACACACACACACACACACACACCTCCCCCAGCAAAATACCTAGACAGACGTGACCTGATGTGGCCTCTGGGCATTCACCCACAATCCCTCCCACTCTCCATCCGCAGGCCTTTGACCCTTCCACTGCGACCGGTCTCCGATTGGAGACATCAGAAATATTGGAGGTCATGCGATTTGCTGATAGCTTGTCTGGTTCGATGGGAGGGAGGGGTGCCTCAGCTTCATGTTTAATTAGTTTGTGTTCCTAGGAGAGAGCCAGTACGTGACCCCCGGGGGCCTCTGTTAGCTTTTATTAAGTCCCAAATTAGGGACTGACCCCATGAGCATGCATCTGCACAATGTGTCAGTGTGTTGGACTGAAATAAGAAAAACAAAATGAGTTGGACTAACAATCCAAAGATTTTTTTTGATTTTAGTTTTTATAATGATGCGAGCATACACGGAATCTGCTGGGATCCAGTTGCATCAGAACAACGTTAAAGCAGCGCTGCATGTTGTATTGTATCAGAAGGGGTCGGAGGGAAGCTGCCTGATCAGCGCTATGTGACTCCATTCTGTCTGTTTAATTTAGCTCTTAAAGTTTGAAATTGTTTCATTGTGTAATAATCCATTCATAATTCAACTCTTTTTGCTCTCACCTCAACGGGTCGTGTGATGTCCCCTCATCGCTGCATCTGAGCAGTGACGTTAGTTTGAGCAAATGTTTTCATAACAGATAGAAATTACTATGAGGACTCAGTCCTGGGGGGTTGTCTCAACCTCCCGCGGTGATGTCCTGCTCTCCCTTCACTACAGCAGTAAATGATGAGGTCCTCCAGTTGCACATTTTTATGACAGCTGAAGTAATGAGGAAGGGGGGGGGGGGGTTGACGAAAGGGAAAGCAGAGGGTGAAGACTGAGAAAACCTGTTTGTTACAGTGAAGAGCTTTCATTAAAGGATGGCTGTTGTCTTCTTTTCCTCACTGTGTCCACTATGACTGCCTACAAACATCCTCCTCCTCCTCCTCCTCCTCCGGCTGTCAGAGAGATGAATCTCTGTTGGTGGACGGGGGAAATGGAGCCACGGCTCCACAGGAGCCACAGGAGAAATGAGCTTACATCTATAGGTAATCACTTATAGCTGTCTCTTTGAGCGCCTCTAAAACTGAGTTTTCTGCCATTAAGACATCAGCTTTGTTAGTTTACATAGAAGCAAACAAAGCCACCATAGTGTGATTTTAGCATCAGAGCGTCCCAGTGTGACATGTAACACAGCAGTGTGCCGACTCAGCCGTTTAAAAACAGATGCTAATTTGTTAATTTCTTTGCAATCTCTGCTGTTGGATTAAAGGTGGAGCAACAAAGGAGGACCCCACTGGGTCTTTGTGCTTTTTTATGGGATGGGACGGTAACGTTCCCCTGTAAAACAGGCTGTGTACAGAGGTGTCTGTACTTCTCTGGCCCTCCCACGTTCTGATGTTTGGGCAGAATCACCACAGCCTAAACTTGTTTGTGTCAGAGATGGTTCTTGATCCTTAATCAAGTGGAAAAAAAGGAGTCAAGTTTACATTTCATTTCATTTACCTTGATTTTTATGACTCATTTCACTCCTTTTTTTCAGATGGGAAATTTGCTTCCACTAAACGTAGAAGGACTAAAAACGTAGTCCCGATAAATCTACAGATTTACAGAGTCTTTGTGTCCCTATCAGAGCTCAGACTTGTCTGTGGTAGACGGTTCAGAGCGGGAGGGAGCCCCATTCGCAGCAACATTAGTGTGTCCTGGACAGAAATAGCCACATGTGACTCACCAAATTAGCAGAAACCAAGTGAGGTCACGCAGCACAAAGTGCAACAAGCACGCAGTCTGAATGCAGCATTACATGAGCCCCGACAAGTCAGGAGAGGGTGAGGTTCAATTCACACGTTCACAGTGCTATTTTGACCTGTAACAAAAAGAAGTGCAACATTACATTTTCACAATTCCGGCTGATCCGCGATGAATTATTCACTTAAAACACAGCACTTCTCATGCAAGATGAAAATCTCATGCAAAAAAAAAAGCAAACATAAAATCAACAGGTATTGAAGCTGAATAAACAATGCACATTCAAGGAGGGGAGATGCCATTTATGAGAACAGACTAGCTGGACAGTCCCACCCCCTCCTTCAGTTGCCTAGGTGGCAGTGTGACAATTACTCCCCACACGCTGACAAAATAGCCTCAGCGGCTAGAATTCCCTTTAAACCTGCAGGAGAAACCGTGTGGTTAACTTTAACAGCAGCTGCAGCTGTACAATTATACATTACTGACACACAAACCCCTCTGTCACCTGAGAAATGCCCCATGAAGGTGTTAAACAGAGACATATTGTTCCAAACTGGCTGACTCATAGCAGTGCTTTCTAATTTTGTTTCAACCACCACCCCTGCTCCATTCTGGAACCTCCAGTAAAGTGGATTGTCGTGAGAAGGGACGGACTGATTCTCGTGTCCCAGTGAGAGCGTGGTGTTGTGGATATCTGTGACTCCTCTCAGCCTCAGTCACATATGGCTGCGGTGTGACGTGCTGGATGTGGTCCTGCTGCTGCAGAAGACGAGGCTGCTCTGACTCTGCGTGTCGTATGCAGAGTGTGTGTGTGTGTGTGTGTGTGTGTGTCCCGGGCAGAGCGTGTCATGCCGCTGTCAGGTCCTGTTAGCGCTGACGACTGACGCCGTGACAACAGAGATGCGCCGAGAGCTGCTCATTAAGACAAGGGGGAGAAAAAGAGGGGCTGCAGTGAGGGTTCACAGGGCATCTGGAGCATTTGTGTGTCGGTGCTGGTGTTTGTGATGTTTTTTCCACACGGACCTAAATGTCAGAATAAGTTCTGTTCACGCACACTGACGCAGCAGAACATTATCAGCACAGTTGTGAGCTGCTTGCTCCACACACTGTCCACCAGGGGTGTCAGACATACAGCCCATGGGATGCATGAGCTGTCCATCAGCTGCAAGGTTTCAATAAAAGTACAAGTCTGATAAATGGTGGTTCTTTTTTGAAGACAAAGGAAACGGGTAGGTAAGATTTGAATGAATGTTTTTGAGTCAGTCCAACTTTGTTCCTCCTACTGAATCAGTTCACGTGGTCTGGATTACTACACGGATGTGGACATGTATATAAATTTCAAATAATATGAAGTGGGTTTTTTTAGTTCCAGATTGCTGTTATTAAATGCTTTGTGCCATTGTAGATTAACTAACTGTAAGTTGTAATGAAAATGGAGAATTAACATTACAAAACTTTGGTATTGTTATTTCAAACTCTCAGTGCTCACCTGGATGTTACCGACATTCGGAATGTGTCATTGCCCTGTTGACTCAACCCCAGAGGGATGCAGGACCTACTCCTGCTTGGACACGTGCAAAACCAGATGGTGGCCGCCCGAGCAATAAAGTTGTTGTTGTTGGGGGTTTTTTGTTTGGTTTTTTTGTATTTGCAGCAGTTTTTTAACACAAACAGTGGCCAGTGATGTTTATCTGTTGAAGCATGTCTCAGCTGATTAGAGAATTTACACGACAAATTAAAGAGTCACACTGAATATGTCAATACATGATGTGAAACGTGCAGGTGTGTGGTGGAGATTAGAACTGAAGGTCTGGTCCATAAGGTAGGTCATCACCCCCCTACTGTCACACCACTGACTCACGTTCGTCTGAAGATGTGTAGTTCAGATAGAAATTGCCGGTTAACAACAGTCGAAACGAAACAATCTTTCCTCACTTGTCTCAAGCAGAAAACATTAACATGCAACTAGAGTGACTAAAACTGCAGTAAAAACGGTTGGGTTGGTGAACAGGCTTTGCTGTGTAGAGAAGTGTATGTGGGCGGACTGGCCGACCCTGGAGCCTCAGCAGGAGCGTGTTCTCACAGCTCGGCTCAGGAACCAGCAGCTACAAGTTTTGCTGCCCCTTAGACTTGTGTCCTGCCTCTGCTCACTCTCTTAACACTCAAGAGTCAAAAGTTGTAAAATTAAGGTAGTTTTAAGACTCAAAGTATGCTACATTTCTGTGTGTGTACATCTCGTCTCAGTATAATATGTGGCTCACCCAATGTTCAGACATCAGCTTCTTGTGTTATATCGAGTACACA
>NW_027614515.1:0-25499 GCF_965212315.1 Lampetra planeri | reverse complement strand
ATGGTGGTGGTGATGATGGTGGTGGTGATGGTGGTGATGATGGTGATGATGATGATGGTAGTGATGGTGATGATGGTGATGGTGATGATGATGGTGGTGGTGATGATGATGATGGTGATGTTGATGATGTTGATGTTGTTGATGATGATGATGGTGATGATGATGGTGATGATGATGATGGTGGTGATGGTGATGATGGTGATGATGGTGGTGATGATGGTGGTGATGATGATGATGATGGTGTTGATGATGATGATGGTGGTCATGGTGGTGATGATGGTGATGATGGTGGTGATGATGATGGTGGTGATGGTGATGATGATGATGATGGTGATAATGATGGTGGTGATGGTGGTGATGATGATGATGGTGATAATGATGGTGGTGATGGTGGTGATGTTGTTGTTGATGATGTTGATGATGGTGTTGATGATGGTGATGATGATGTTGATGATGATGTTGATGATGATGGTGATGTTGATGATGATGGTGATGTTGATGATGTTGTTGATGATGATTGATGATGTTGATGGTGGTCATGTTGCTGATGATGATTTCTCACCGCAACTCTGCTGAGTCGTTGCTCATTGCTCACGGAATGATCGCCCCCTTCCCCTGTCACGGCCTTTATAGCGGCACACAAAGACAAAGGTGCCCCGTGTAGCCTCTATCAGGGCTGTAGGGGCAAGTGCTGTTTAGCGAGCAGCACCTATGAAGGCCGGCACGGCACACGAGGGGGTGGGTGGCCAGCACCACGCCCGGCCGCCTTTATCTCCCCAGTGGCGATGTTAACACACCGCACCAGGTACTCATTTGAGGCTGAGTCGACCTAAGGGAGGCCCAGGACCGGATCGAATAATCGTCACTGGTGTTGGCAGTGAGCGGGAGTTGAACCCGGGTAACCAGGCTCGCAACGCAGCTAAGCGCTAACCACTACACTACCACTCCCACCCACTCACTCTCCCACTCACCAACTCATCCACTCACTCACTCACTCATCCACTCACTCACCCACACACTCACTCACCCACTTACCCACTCACTCACTCACCCACTCACTCACCCACTCACTCACCCACTCACCCACTCACTCACCCACTCACCCACCCATCACCAACTCACCCACCCACCCACTCACCCACCCACTCACTCACCCACTCACCCACTCACTCACTCACTCTCCCACTCACCAACTCATCCACTCACTCACCCACTCACTCACTCACCCACTCACCCACTCACTCACTCATCCACCAAACCACTCACTCACCCACTCACTCACCCACCCACTCACTCACCCACTCACTCACCCACTCACCCACTCACTCACCCACTCACCCACCCATTCACCAACTCACCCACCCACCCACTCACCCACCCACTCACTCACCCACTCACCCACCCACTCACTCACCCACTCACTCACCCACTCACCCACCCATTCACCCACACACCCACCAACCCATTAACTCACTCACCCGCCCACTCACCCACTGACCCACTCACTCACCCACCCACTCACCCCACTCACTCACCCACCCACCCACTCACGCACTCACTCACCCACCCATTCACCCACTCACCGACTCACTCACTCACCCACCCATCAGCTCCTTGTCTTCTTAAGCCCGTGCCACGCCCGTTTAGTCCCCTCCATCTGGCAAAACAAAAGCTGCTGGAGCCATGACTGGGGGGGTCACATGGTGACTAGGGGGGTCACGTGGTGACTGGGGGTCACGTGGTGGCTGGGGGGTCACGTGGTGGCTGGGGGGGGTCACGTGGTGACTAGGGAGGCCACGTGGTGACTGGGGGGGGTCACGTGGTGACTGGGGGTCACGTGGTGACTGGGGGGTCACGTGGTGGCTGGGGGGGGCCACGTGGTGACTAGGGGCTACGTGGTGACTGGCGCTCACTTGGTGACTGGGGGCCACGTGGGTGACTGGGGGCCACGTGGTGACTGGAGGTCACGTGGTGACTGGGGGGGGTCACGTGGTGGCTGGGGGGGGTCACGTGGTGACTGGGGGTCACGTGGTGACTGGGGGGTCACGTGGTGACTGTGGGCCACGTGGTGACTGGGAGGCCACGTGGTGACTGGGGGGTCACGTGGTGGGCGGGGGGGGGGGTCACGTGGTGACTTGGGGGTCACGTGGTGGTTGGTGATCACGTGGTAGTTGGGGGTGTCACGTGGTGACTGGGGGGTGTCACGTGGTGACTGGGGAGGGGTCACGTGGTGTTGGGGGTGTCACGTGGTGGCTGGGGGGAGGGGTCACGTGGTAGTTGGGGGGGTCAGGTGGTGACTGGGGAGGGGTCACGTGGTGGTTGGGGGTGTCACGTGGTGGCTCCGTGACCCAGCCAATGCAGCCTCCTCGCCTGCTGGAGGAACTCGCTGATGGGAACTTGTCACGGATCGTTGGACGATTTGTGCTCTCCTCGACACGATCCAACCCCCTGATAGTCCGAAAAACCAATGGGGAGTTGTGGGGGGTGGAGTGTCTGATGGGACAAAAAAACACGCTGATACACACAACCTGAGACCCGTCTCTACTCTAGACTCTGAGACCGTAGACCCGGTCTCTACTCTAGACCTGAGACCCGGTCTCTACTCTAGACCCTGAGACCCGGTCTCTACTCTAGACTCTGAGACCCTGAGACCCGGTCTCTACTCTAGACTCTGAGACCCTGAGACCCGGTCTCTACTCTAGACTCTGAGACCCTGAGACCCGGTCTCTACTCTAGACTCTGAGACCCTGAGACCCGGTCTCTACTCTAGACCCTGAGACCCTGAGACCTGGTCTCTACTCTAGACCCCGAGACCCGGTCTCTACTCTAGACTCTGAGACCCGGTCTCTACTCTAGACCCTGAGACCCTGAGACCCGGTCTCTACTCTAGACTCTGACCCTGAGACCCGGTCTCTACTCTAGACTTTGACCCTGAGACCCGGTCTCTACTCTAGACGCTGAGACCCTGAGACCCGGTCTCTACTCTAGACCCTGAGACCCTGAGACCATGAGACCCAGTCTCTACTCTAGACCCTGAGACCCTGAGACCCGGTCTCTACTCTAGATGCTGAGATCCTGAGACCCGGTCTCTACTATAGACCCTGAGACCCTGAGACCATGAGACCCGGTCTCTACTCTAGACCCTGAGACCCTGAGACCCGGTCTCTACTCTAGACTCTGACCCTGAGACCCTGAGACCCGGTCTCTACTCTAGATGCTGAGATCCTGAGACCCGGTCTCTACTCTAGACCCTGAGACCCTGAGACCATGAGACCCGGTCTCTACTCTAGACCCTGAGACCCTGAGACCCGGTCTCTACTCTAGACTCTGACCCTGAGACCCGGTCTCTACTCTAGACCTTGAGACCCTGAGATCCGGTCTCTACTCTAGACTCTGACGCTGAGACCCTGAGACCCGGTCTCTACTCTAGATGCTGAGATCCTGAGACCCGGTCTCTACTCTAGACCCTGAGACCCTGAGACCATGAGACCCGGTCTCTACTCTAGACCCTGAGACCCTGAGACCATGAGACCCGGTCTCTACTCTAGACCCTGACCCTGAGACCCGGTCTCTACTCTAGACTCTGAGACCCGGTCTCTACTCTAGACTCTGAGACCCTGAGACCCGGTCTCTACTCTAGACTCTGACGCTGAGACCCTGAGACCCGGTCTCTAAGTAAATGGACACTGCCCTCTTGTGGTGCAAAACAGGATTCGTGTGGTGTCCGTGATTGTAACTTTGGGGCCGCCCATAAATGACGTCACGCGATTTTGGACGATTTTTACCACCCCCCCCCCTCGTCACACGACGTCACAAAAAGTCAGACCCCTCCCCCTCAAGGATGACGTCACAAAGCTCTGACCCCCCCCCCCCAAATAAAACATGCTTCAAATCGCTTTAAACTATTGTCATTGTAGTGCGTATTTAATGTGGCGCTGCACTCTGATGTTGTAGGAGAACACATGTATTACAAAGTCTATTTAATTAAGTAGAACGTGTTGTCTGTATTTATTTAAAGTTGCGCAATTTGATGTGACGTCACATTTCTCCCCCCCCCCCTCGTCACGCATCGTCACAAATGTCTGACCCCTCCCCCCTCCCTCCAGGTGCGTGACGTCATTTATGGTCGGCCCCGTTCCTCATTGGGGTTGGACATCGGCGACGTCACGGGTGATGACGTATTTGATTTAAAACGACATTTTATATCAATATGTGTGTGTGTACGTAGTAAACTAAACATTTACAAATAAATAACTGGGAGGGGCGTGAGAGGGGGTTTGAAAGGGGGGGGTAGGGGGTGGGAGGGGCGTGAGTGAGAGGGGGGTGGTGGGAGGGGCGTGAGAGGGGGTGTGATGGGGGGGGGTAGGGGGTGGGAGGGGCTTGAGGGGGGTGGGAGGGGCGTGAGAGGGGGTGTGATAGGGGGGGTAGGGGGTGGGAGGGGCTTGAGGGGGGTGTGATAGGGGGGGGGGTAGGGGGTGGGAGGGGTTTGAGGGGGGTGGGAGGGGCGTGAGAGGGGGTGTGAAGGGGGGGTAGGGGATGGGAGGGGCGTGAGTGAGAGGGGGGTGGTGGGAGGGGCGTGAGAGGGGGTGTGATGGGGGGGGGTAGGGGGTGGGAGGGGCTTGAGAGGGGTGGGAGGGGCGTGAGAGGGGGTTTGAAAGGGGGGTAGGGGGTGGGAGGGGCTTGAGGGGGGTGGGAGGGGCTTGAGGGGAGGTGTGAAGGGGGGGGGTCGGGGGTGGGAGGGGCGTGAGAGAGAGGTGTGGGAGGGGCATGAGTAAGAGTGAGGGGATGTGGGAGGGGCTTACGTGCGTGAGTGACAGGCGACGTCGGTGATGAGTTGCTAGCTCCTCCCCCTTTCCCCCCCTCCCCCCTCCCACTTCGGCGGCTGTCACGAGCGAGAGGGAAGAAAGGCGGCAAATGGCGACCGCGGCGGCAGCAGCAGCGTTCGGAGGCCCGAGGCTCTGAGGGGAATCTGAGGCGATTCATCCCCGGGACCACCACCGCACCATCCGTCGCCATCCGTCGTTCCTCCTCAGTTCGTTCGGGTGACTTCTTCATCGGCACGGGCAACGATGAGTGGCGGAACGCCCTATCTGGGCAGCAAGATCAGCCTCATCTCGAAGGCGGAGATTCGTTACGAGGGAATCCTCTACACCATCGACACTGAGAATTCCACCATTGCGCTCGCTAAAGGTGCGTTGAGTGAGGGGATTTTTTGTCGTTATAATGTTTGGTTCTTGAGTCAATTTTTTTTGTGTACGTCGCGAAATAATTAGAGTGGATTATTGCGGCAGTGACGAAAGATTTCAAAATCAAGATTTGCAATTTTGTGTTGGTGTTTAAGAAGAAAAAAAAATTTCATGTCTTTTAATAAATAAACTTAAAAATGTTGATAATTAAATTCGCGCGCTTTTCGTTGCGTAGCGTAACGATAAATGGCGTTGGCGATTTTAATTTTACGTCCTTTGTGTGGGAAATAAAAGTAATTGTCATTAAAATGTTTTATTATTTCGTTGGTGGGGGGTGGTTGTCGCGCTCGTAACGTCACTAAATAATAGGAATAACAATAAATCGTGTTGGCGAATGTTAACGTCCCTTTATGTAAATAGTTTGTTTTATTTTGTCATTAAAATGTGTTATTTAGTGGTGGTTAGCGCGCGCGTAACATCACTAAATAAGAATAATAAATCCCCTTTGTTTTAAACGCTTTACTCTTTTGTCGTTGCAAATTCTTTTTTAATTGCGATCGCCATCATTTAAAAGTCGCACATTATTTTAAAAGTTTCATTTTGTTTCGTTGCGAGCAAAAAAAATGCTTTTTTTACGATTAAATAAAAAAACCCGCGACTGCTGAGGCCTTCCACGACGCTTTAAACAAAAAAAATATCTTAAAACATTAAAACGAAATAACCCAGCGAGCGTTTTACAATCGCTACCCCTTGTAATAACGTCGAATGTTTGTTTGTTTGTTTAACGTTCGCCGCTGCTTTTAATTTGTTTGTAAATGAATAACGTTTGCGAACGCGACAACAAAAGCCGAGTGGGACTTGGTAGGCCCTCATCCTGCCGCTTGTCTGACTCCCCGTCGCCTCGCTCAGCTTAACATCTGACCCGGCTTTTAAAGTCTCTTATCATATTTCGATTTAAAGCTTTCGTGACCGCAGCGATTCATCTTCTTGGTTCTTTCGGTAAAGTCACGTAGAAGGAAAATAATACAATTTAAACATCATCAAATACAATTCTCACGACGTTTCGGCCACAACGCAAGCAGCCATCCTCAGGTGAAGAACAGGTCTGTCGGAAAGACAGCGTCTCGTTCAGAAGAACAGGTCTGTCGGAAAGACAGCGTCTAATTCAGAAGAACAGGTCTGTCGGAAAGACAGCGTCTCATTCAGAAGAACAGGTCTGTCGGAAAGACAGCGTCTCTATCATAAGAAGGTCTGTCGGAAAGACAGCGTCTCATTCAGAAGAACAGGTCTGTCGGAAAGACAGCGTCTCTATCATAAGAACAGGTCTGTCGGAAAGACAGCGTCTCATTCAGACGCTGTCTTTCCGACAGACCTGTTCTTCACCTGAGGACGGCTGCTTGCGTTGTGGCCGAAACGTCGTGAGAATTGTATTTTATTATGTTTTATTTTTATTATTTTATTATGTCTCTATCATCCTTAATTTGGAGCTTTCGTTACTGCAGGAATTACTCTTTGGTTCTTTCGGTAAAGTGACGTAAAAAGAGAAAGTAATGAATTAAATACTAGCATACGAAGTTTCGATTGCAACACAAGCAATCATCATCAGGTATAAATGAAATAGAAACACAAATCTAGTAATACTTAGAAATGTAATGTAATACAACAACAGAGAGTCGGATAACATAACAGTCAACACCCTACCTGGTTGATTACGTTCTTCCTGAGTGCTCAATTTGGGTCTCTGTGTAAGTAAGTTTATGGGTCTCTGTGTGAGTAAGTCTATGGGTCTCTACTGTGTGAGGAGTCTGTGAGTCTCCGTGTGAAGTAGTCTATGGGTCTATGTGTGAGTAGTCTGTGGGTCTCTGTGTGAGTAGTCTGGGTCTCTGTAGTCTGTGGATCTCTGTGTGAGTAGTCTATGGGTCTCTGTGTGAACAAGTCTATGGGT
Source organism: Lampetra planeri (assembly GCF_965212315.1). Taxonomy (NCBI): domain Eukaryota; kingdom Metazoa; phylum Chordata; class Hyperoartia; order Petromyzontiformes; family Petromyzontidae; genus Lampetra; species Lampetra planeri. The sequence goes on along the minus strand of NW_027614515.1, from coordinate 18,368 downwards.
CTCTGTGAGTAGTCTATGGGTCTTTCCCCCCGCTTCACCTCGTCATCGCTTCACCTCGTCCACCTCGTCATCGCTTCACCGCGTCTTCGTGGTTGGGTCGCGCGGGGGACCGATGGGACCGATGTCTGTGCGTTGTTTGCCGCGCAGTGCGCTCCCTCGTCATCGCTTCACCTCGTCATTGCTTTACCTCGTCTCTGCGTCATCGCTTCACCTCGTCTCCGCGTCTTCGTGGTTGGATCTTGCGGGGGACCGATGTGACCGATGGGACCGATGTCCGTGCGTTGTTTTCCACGCAGTGCGCTCCTTCGGAACCGAAGACCGCGCCTCCGACCACCCGGTGGCCCCTCGCGATGAGGTCTACGAGTACATCATCTTCCGCGGCAGCGACATCAAGGACCTCATGGTGTGCGAGACGCCCAAGCCCCAGCTTTCGCTGTCCCAGGACCCGGCCATCGTGCAGGTACGGTGGTGGGGGGTGAGGTGGGGGGTGAGGTGAGGTGGGGTGAGTCGTGGTGAGGTGGATGGGTCTTGGTGGGTCGTCAGCTTTCGCTGTCACAGGACCCGGCCATTGTGCAGGTACGGTGGGGGTGGTGTGGGGGGTGAGGTGGGGTGAGTCGTGGTGAGTGGGGTGAGGTGAGGTGGGGTGTGGTGAGGTGAGTGGGGTGAGGTGGGGGGTGAGGTGGGGTGAGGTGAGGTGGGGGGTGGTGAGGTGGTGGGGGGTGAGGTGGGGGGTGAGGTGGGGTGAGGTGGGGGTGGGTGAGTCGTTGTGAGAGTGGGGGGTGGGTCATGGTGAGGTGGGGTGGGGTTTAGTGAGGTGGGGTGAGGTGGGGTGAGTCGAGGTGAGGGTGGGGTGAGTCGTGGTGAGGTGGCTGGGTCTTGGTGGTTCGTGGTGAGTGGCGAGGTTATTGTTGTGGTGGCTGTTTGTTGGTCTTGGTGGTTGTTGTTGTGGTGGCTGTTTGTTGGTCTTGGTGGTTGTTGTTGTGGTGGCTGTTTGTTGGTCTTGGTGGTTGTTGTTGTGGTGGCTGTTTGTTGGTCTTGGTGGTTGTTGTTGTGACCTCGTCTCTGTCACCTCGTCTCCTCCGCGTCCCCCCCAAGTCGTCGCTGGTCTCTCTGCCGCCGTCGTCGCTGCCCGCCCCCACCTCCTCCTCGTCGCTGCAGCAGCAGCAGGGGCTGTCGTCCTACGGCCCCTACGGGGGCGGCCTGCTGCCCGCCGCCTACTCGGAGTTCGCTCCTCCGCAGGGGCTCAACGCTGCCACCGCCGCCCCCCCTCACTATGGAGCTGTCACACCCGCAGGTCGGGAGGCCCCCCCTCTCCCCCCCCCATCAAATGATGAGTACCTGGTGCAGTGTGTACTGAACGTCGCCACTGGGGAGACAAAGGTGGCCGGGCGTGGTGCTGGCCACAGGGGAATCTTTGTCTTTCGGCAAAATATTATTGATGGTGGTGTAAATTTTGATTTGAAGCTTTCGTGACTGCAGGGATTCATATGCTTGGTTCTTTCGGTAAAGTCGCGTAGAAGGGAAATAATAAAGTAATAAAAATGCATGCTTTATTTTATTATTTCCCTTCTACGTGACTTTACCGAAAGAACCAAGAATATGATGGTGGTGGTAATTGATCGTGTGGTAGTGGTGGTGGTTCGGGATGGTGGTGCTGGGTGATATAACGGCGGTGATGATGGTGGTGGGTGGCGGTGACGATGGTGGTGACGGTGACGATGGTGGTGGTGGCGGTGACAATGGTGGCGGTGACAATGGTGGCGGTGACAATGGTGGCGGTGACAATGGTGGCGGTGACAATGGTGGCGGTGACGGTGGTGGCGGTGACGGTGGTGGCGGTGACGGTGGTGGCGGTGGCGGTGACGGCGGTGGCGGTGACGGTGGTGGTGGTGGTGACGATGGCGGTGGTGGTGACGATGGCGGTGACGGTGACGATGGTGGCGGTGGTGGCGATGACGGTGGCAGTGACGGTGGTGGCGGCGACGATCGCGTGCTGTGTCATTGGGGGCGGTTACGAGGTGCGGGCCGTGACGCTAACGACTCAACTCCACAGCTCACCACGCCAGCCCATCGCCGCCACCGCAGCAGCAGCATCATCATCAGCAGCAGCAGCAGCGTGAAGCGTCGGCTGGGGCCAACGACCAGAACCTGCCGTCGTCAGCGGCTCGTGCGGCCAGCCCTTCCACGCCCAACCGGCTCGGCAAGAGTCCCGGAGGCAGGACCCGTTACGGTCACGGCATGGGCACGGGCGGTGGTGGCGGCGGCGGAGGAGGAGGAGGGGGCATGGCACTCAGGCAGCAGCAGCATCAGCAGCAGCATCAGCAGCATCAGCAGCAGCATCACCAGCAGCAGCATCAGCAGCAGCATCAGCAGCAGCAGCAGCATCATCACCAGCAACAGCAGCAGAAGAGAGGTGATGTGCATTGTTAGGAACGAGTATCAGCAGCAGTGCCCTATAGATACACAGACAAAGGTGCCCCGTGTAGCCTCTAGCAGGGCTGTAGGGGCAAGTGCTGTTAGTAGCAGCAGCAATGCCTATAGACACAGACAAAGGTCCCCCGTGTAACCTTTAGCAGGGCTGTAGGGGCAAGTGCTGTTAGTAGCAACAGCAGTGCCCTATAGACACACAGGCAAAGGTCCCCCGTGTAGCCTCTTTATGTCTAAAGGCACTGCTGCTGCTGCTACTCGCAGCACTTGACCCCCTCAGGCTATATGGGGGGATCTTTCAACTGGTACAAAAACTGACACCTTTATACAACTTCAAGGACAGTGCATATCATTATCATCATAAAAGTTGTTTCTTTTTGTTTGCATTTTGACTACTTGTGTTGTGGTTATTGCAAACACGATGCCTTGTATAAAGGTGTCAGTTTTTGTACCAGTTGAAAGGGTAAAAAACCTACTACTATATTTTGCCACTGGTAAAGGAGATGTCTCATAGTGTAAACCTTCCTCCTCATCGCCCCCCTCCCTCCCTCCCCAGACCAACCGGACTCAGCTCACCAAGGAGAGAGACCCAGGGATCGATTCGGGGACGACAATCGTCATAAACCCAACCCAAACGCAGGTATCGTCAAATCTTGTAACTCAATTTTTTCGCCTTTTGGCGTCATCTGGTCGAACACCATGTGAGACTAGGCTCTAAAGAAAGCTGTCTCTGGTGTGGACCAATCAGTTTCAAAGACAATGCATAAATTAACAGAGTATTGTTTTTTGTTTGCATTTGATTGCAAGTATTGTGGTTAATGTAAGCATGATTCCTTGCAAAAGGTGTCAGTTTTGTTGCCAGAAAAAAGGGGAATAACCCTATTAGTAGATGTTGGTACTGGCAAAGGAGGTCCCATGATGTAACCACAGACTACTCGCACACACAGACCCACAGACTACTCACACACACAGAGACCCACAGACTACTCGCACACACAGAGACCCACAGACTACTCACACACAGAGACCCACAGACTACTCACACACAGACCCACAGACTACTCACACAGCAGAGACCCACAGACTACTCACACACAGAGACCCACAGACTACTCACACAGCAGAGACCCACAGACTACTCACACACAGACCCACAGACTACTCACACAGCAGAGACCCACAGACTACTCACACACAGACCCACAGACTACTCGCACAGCAGAGACCCACAGACTACTCACACACAGAGACCCACAGACTACTCACACACAGACCCACAGACTACTCACACAGCAGAGACCCACAGACTACTCACACACAGACCCACAGACTACTCACACACAGAGACCCACAGACTACTCACACACAGACCCACAGACTACTCACACAGCAGAGACCCACAGACTACTCACACACAGACCCACAGACTACTCACACACAGAGACCCACAGACTACTCACACACAGACCCACAGACTACTCACACAGCAGAGACCCACAGACTACTCACACAACAGAGACCCACAGACTACTCACACACAGAGACCCACAGACTACTCACACAGCAGAGACCCACAGACTACTCACACAGCAGAGACCCACAGACTACTCACACACAGACCCACAGACTACTCACACAGCAGAGACCCACAGACTACTCACACACAGAGACCCACAGACTACTCACACACAGACCCACAGACTACTCACACAGCAGAGACCCACAGACTACTCACACAGCAGAGACCCACAGACTACTCACACAGCAGAGACCCACAGACTACTCACACACAGACCCACAGACTACTCACACAGCAGAGACCCACAGACTACTCACACAGCAGAGACCCACAGACTACTCACACAGCAGAGACCCACAGACTACTCACACACAGAGAAACCCACAGACGACACACACACAGAGACCCACAGACTACTCACACAGAGATCCACAGACTCATCACACAGACCCACAGACTACTCACACAGCAGAGACCCACAGACTACTCACACAGCAGAGACCCACAGACTACTCACACAGAGACCCATAGACTCATCACACACACAGACCCACAGATTCATCGCACACACACACAGAGAGAGAGACCCACAGACTACTCACACACACAGAGACCCACAGACTACTCACACATTAGAGACCCACAGACTACTCACACAGCAGAGACCCACAGACTACTCGCACACACAGACACACAGACTACTCACACGCACAGAAACCCACAGACTACTCACACAGCAGAGACCCACAGACTCATCACACAGAGACCCACAGACTACTCACACAGCAGAGACCCACAGACTCATCACACAGACCCACAGACTACTCACACAGCAGAGACCCACAGACTACTCACACAGAGACCCATAGACTCATCACACACACAGACCCACAGATTCATCGCACACACACACAGAGAGAGAGACCCACAGACTACTCACACAGTAGAGACCCACAGACTACTCACACAGCAGAGACCCACAGACTCATCACACAGAGACCCACAGACTACTCACACAGCAGAGACCCACAGACTCATCACACAGAGACCCACAGACTCATCACACAGAGACCCACAGACTCATCACACAGAGACCCACAGACTCATCACACAGAGACCCACAGACTCATCACACAGAGACCCACAGACTCATCACACAGAGACCCACAGACTCATCACACAGCAGAGACCCACAGACTCATCACACAGCAGAGACCCACAGACTACTCACACACACACAGAGACCCACAGCCTCATTGCACACGCACAGAGAGAGAGACCCACAGACTACTCACACGCACACACCGAGAGAGAGACCCACAGACCCCCTTCCTCTGCTCTTCCCAGCAGCGGTCATGAACCTGCGTCGTGGGGGCAAGGGTGGGGCGGGGCGCGCCAGGGCGCCGCGTCAGCACCAGCAGGGCGCCGCCGACCTGCCGCCCGTCAAGTTCGACGGAGACTTTGACTTTGAGAGCGCCAACGCGCAGTTCAACCGCGACGACCTCGACCGCGAGTTCAACAACAAGCTCAAGATCAGGGGTGAGCGGGCGGGCAGGCGGGCGGGTGAGTGGGTGCACGGGTGGGTGAGTGGGCTGGCGGGCGGGGGAGCGGGCGGGTGGGTGGGTGAGCGGGTGGGTGGGCGGGTGAGTGGGCTGGCGGGCGGGTAGGTGAGCGAGTGGGTGGGTGGGGTAGCGGGTGGGTAGGTGAGTGAGTGGGCAGGTGGGTGAATGTTTGGGCGGGCAGTCGGGTGGGTGAGTGAGGGGGCGGGTGGGTGAGTGAGGGGGCGGGTGGGTGGGTAGGTGGGCGGGCGGGTGGGCGGGCAGGTGGGCGCGAGTGAGTGAATCGGTGGGTGGGGGGGGTAGGTAAGTGAGCGGGCGGGTGATTGAGTGGGTGAGTGAGCGGGCGGGTGATTGAGTGGGTGAGTGAGCGGGCGAGTGAGTGAGTGAGTGGGCGCGTGGGTGGGTGGGTAGATGGATGGGGTGGGTAGGTGAGCGAGCTCACCCATCACTCGCTCACCCATCACTCGCTCACCCATCACTCGCTCACCCATCACTCGCTCACCCATCACTCGCTCACCCCTCGCTCGCTCACCCATCACTCGCTCACCCCTCACTCGCTCACCCATCACTCACCCCTCGCTCGCTCACCTCTCACTCGCTCACTCCCCACCTCGCCCTCCCACAGAACCTCCTGCGGCTGAGCCGACCAGCGCAGAACCCCCAGAGACGGCGGGTGGCAGCGGCGGCGGTGGCAACGCTGCGACGGACGGTGCTGCTGATGATGGCGGCGGTGGTGGTGGCGACGATGACGACGATGGACCGTCCAATTACTACGATCGCACCAAATCCTTCTTCGACAGCATCTCCTGCGATAGTTCCCTGGGGTGAGTCGTCCGTGCCTGCCGGGCGACATTCAACCGGAGCCTCGGCGCGATTTGAAAATCGTTGAGGCCGGACACTCCTGTAAAACTTAACTTTGTGTTTAGTTTGAAGACGCACACAGACTCGCACGGAGACACACACAGACTCGCACGGAGACACACAGACTCGCACGGAGACACACAGACTCGCACGGAGACACACAGACTCGCACGGAGACGCACATAGACTCGCACGGAGACGCACATAGACTCATCACAGACCCATAGACTCATCACAGACCCATAGACTCAACACAGACCCATAGACTCAACACAGACCCATAGACTCAACACAGACCCATAGACTCAACACAGACCCATAGACTCAACACAGACCCATAGACTCAACACAGACCCATAGACTCAACACAGACCCATAGACTCAACACAGACCCATAGACTCAACACAGACCCATAGACTCAACACAGACCCATAGACTCATCACAGACCCATCGACTCAACACAGACCCATAGACTCAACACAGACCCATAGACTCAACACAGACCCATAGACTCAACACAGACCCATAGACTCAACACAGACCCATAGACTCAACACAGACCCATAGACTCAACACAGACCCATAGACTCAACACAGACCCATAGACTCAACACAGACCCATAGACTCAACACAGACCCATAGACTCAACACAGACCCATAGACTCAACACAGACCCATAGACTCAACACAGACCCATAGACTCAACACAGACCCATAGACTCAACACAGACCCATAGACTCAACACAGACCCATAGACTCAACACAGACCCATAGACTCAACACAGACCCATAGACTCAACACAGACCCATAGACTCAACACAGACCCATAGACTCAACACAGACCCATAGACTCGCACAGAGAACCATACTCGCAGCAGGCATCGTCAGGGTCACGTGATCGAGCCCACGGCCTCCTGTATACCAGGAGAGAGAGTTAACATCTCCGAGCCACCGTGATGATGATAATGAGAGAGACGCAGACTCCAAATATACAGCAGCAGGCGTCGTCCGGGCCGTGATGGAACCCAGATCCTCCTGTATGAGTGAGCGAGTGGATGGGTGGGTGGGTGAGTGAATGGGTGGGTGGGTGAGTGAGTGGGTGGGTGGGTGAATGAGTGAGTGAGTTGGCGGGTGGGTGGGTGAGCGAATGGGTGGGTGACTGATAGGGTGGGTGGCTGGGTGGGTGAGTGAGTGAGTGGGTGGCTGGGTGGGTGAGTGAGTGGGTGGCTGGCTGGGTGGGTGAGTGAGTGGGTGGCTGGGTGGGTGAGTTATTGGATGGCTGGGTTGGGTGGGTGGCTGGGCGGGTGAGTGAATGAGCCAGTGGGCTGGGTGGGTGAGTGGGTGAGTGGGTGGCTGGGTGGGTGGGTGAGTGAGTGGCTGGGTGGGTGGGTGGGTGAGTGAGTGAGTGAGTGGCTGGGTGGGTGGGTGAGTGAGTGAGTGGCTGGGTGGGTGGGTGAGTGAGTGAGTGGCTGGGTGGGTGAGTGAGTGGGTGGGTGGGTGAGTGAGTGGCTGGGTGAATGAGCCAGTGGGCTGGGTGAGTGAGTGGCTGGGTGGGTGGGTGAGTGGCTGGGTGTGGGTGCGTGGCTGGGCGGGTGAGTGAATGAACCAGCGCGCGGACGGGCATTTGTTTTCGTGCATCGTAACTTTCCGTGGTGTCAAACAAAACAACAACAACAACAGCTCTTTCTGCACACCGCTCGCATCTCGCAAACCATCCGCCCCCCCCCCCCACTCAGCCGCCGGCGGACCACGTGGGCGGAGGAGCGCAAGCTCAACACGGAGACGTTCGGAGTGACCCTCCGCTCGCCGTGGGGACGCGGGGGTGGCTACCGGGGACGCTGGGGAGGTGGCGGCGGCTTCCATCGGGGACCCCGGGGAGGTTGGGGCCGCGGCGGTGGTGGTGGCGGTGGTGGTGGTGGTGGCGGCGGCGGCGGCGGCGGTGGCGGTGGTGGTCGGGGAGGTGGACAGGGGGGAGGACCTCTCCTGTCGTCCCACGTCGGTGCTGGGGCGAGGCAGCAGAGGGGTGGAGGTGGTGGAGGTGGTGGTGGTGGGGGTCAGGCTGGTGGACGTCTGTGGGTGGACCCCTCGGCGCAGGTGAGGGGGAGAGGTGGTGCGCCCCAAGGCAAAGGTGCCCCGTGTAGCCTCTAGCAGGGCTGTAGGGGCAAGTGCTGTTAGTAGCAGTGTCTATAGGCACACAGACAAAGGTCCCCCGTGTAGTCTCTAGCAGGACTGCAGGGGCAAGTGTTGTTAGTAGCAGCACGGTTGGCTATGGTAAGGTTGGTGGTGGTGACGTCACCTCGGTGCTTGTGCCAGACCCCAGGAGGTCACGAGACAGACCCAGCAGGTGCCACGGGTTGACTGCTGTGCCAGGCTAAGTGCAAGACACGAGACAGACCCAGCAGGTGCCACGGGTTGACTGCTGTGCCAGGCTAGGTGCAGGAGGAGGTCACGGGACAGACCCGGCAGGTGCCATGGGTTGACTGCTGTGCCAGGCTAAGTGCAGGACACGAGACAGACCCAGCAGGTGCCACGGGTTGACTGCTGTGCCAGGCTAGGTGCAGAAGGAGGTCACGGGGCAGACCCAGCAGGTGCCACGGGTTGACTACTGTGCCAGGCTAGGTGCAGGACACGGGACGGACCCAGCAGGTGCCATGGATTGACTGCTGTGCCAGGCTAGGTGCAGGAGGAGGTCACGGGGCAGACCCAGCAGGTGCCACGGGTTGACTGCTGTGCCAGGCTAGGTGCAGGAGGAGGTCACGGGACAGACCCTGCAAGTGCCATGGGTTGACTGCTGTGCCAGGTTAGGTGCAGGAGGAGGTCACGGGGCAGACCCAGCAGGTGCCACGGGTTGACTGCTGTGCCAGGCTAGGTGCACCACACACAACATTCGTGTTGAAATCCCGAACTGTGTTGTTATTCCTGTAGCGTGAAGTTCTAACGTGATTTCCTCATCTCCCCTCCCTCTCCTCCCTCCCCTCCCTCTCCTCCCTCTTCTCTCTCCTGCCTCCCCTCCCTCCCCTCCCTCTCTTCCCTCTCCTCCCTCCCCTCCCCTCCCTCCCCATCCCTCCCCCGCCTCCCCTCTCTCCCCAACAGAGCACTGGCCGAGTGTTATCGTGATCACCCTTCCCGCCTCTAGCGGACAACAAAAACAACCAACTCCCTGTGTCGCTCGCTGCCTCTCGCCGCTCCAATTCTCACCGACGTCCCTCGCAGTACCCCCTCGGGGGACCCCCCCAACCCCCTCAGGGTACCCCCCCAACCCCCTCAGGGTACCCCCCCCCCCCACCACCAACTTGACCGTCACTTGCCACTACAATCCTCAGCGACGTCCCTCACTGCCCCCCCTTAGGACCCCCCCCCACCAACCGTCACTTCCCACTACGACGTCCCTCACTGCCCCCCCTCAGGGGGACCCCCTCACACCAACCAACTGTCACTTCCCACAACGACGTCCCTCACTGCCCCCCTCAGGATCCCCCCCCCCCACTAACCAACTGTCACTTCCCACTACGACGTCCCTCACTGCCCCCCCTCAGGACCCCCCCCCCACTAACCAACTGTCACTTTCCACTACGACGTCCCTCACTGCCACCCCCTTAGGGGGACCCCCCCACTAACCAACTGTCACTTCCCTCTACGACGGCCCTTACTGCCCCCCCCCCCTCAGGACCCCCCCCCCCACCAACCAGCTGTCACTTCCCACAACGACGTCCCTCACTGCCCCCCTCAGGGAGAGCCCACCCCCACTAACCAACTGTCACTTCCCACTGCGACGTCCCTCACTGCCCCCCCCTCCGGATCCCCCCACCAATCAACTGTCACTTCCCTGCCCCCCACTCAGGGGGACCCCCCCTCCCACCAACCAACTGTCACTTCCCATTGCCACGTCCCTCACTGCCCCCCCTCAGGACCCCCCCCCCCACCAGCCAACTGTCACTTCCCACTGCCACGTCCCTCACTGCCCCCCCTCAGGGGGACCCCCCCCCCACCAACTGTCACTTCCCACTACAACGTCCCTCACTGCCCCCCCTCAGGACCCCCCCCCCACCAGCCAACTGTCACTTCCCACTGCCACGTCCCTCACTGCCCCCCTCAGGACCCCCCCACCAACCAACTGTCACTTCTCACTGCGACGTCCCTCACTGCCCCCCCTCAGAACCCCCCCCCCCCACCAACTGTCACTTCCCACTTATGACGTTCCTCACTGCCCCCTCTCAGGACCCCCCCCCCCCACCAACCAACTGTCACTTCCCACTTCCGACGTCCCTCACTGCCCCCCCTCGGGGACCCCCCCCCCCACCAACCAACTGTCACTTCTCACTGCGACGTCCCTCACTGCCCCCCCTCAGGACCCCCCCCCCCACCAACTGTCACTTCCCACTTATGACGTCCCTCACTGCCCCCCCTCGGGGACCCCCCCCCCCCACCAACTGTCACTTCCCACTGCGACGTCACTCACTGCCCCCCCTCGGGGACCCCCCCCACCACAGCAGGCAACATTATTAATAATCTGTACGCCAATCATTGCTCTCCCCCCTCCTCGAGGTGTAAATATTGAGGCGTTATTGGGGGGGGGATGGGGGGGGGAGGGGGGTGCTGTGGTGGGGGCTGTTTGTTGGTTCCAAGGTTGTCGGCGAATTTAATCTTAAAACGGGGAGGGGGGGTGGAGGGTGCGGTGGGTTAGATGCTACGTGTGTGTGGGGGGGTACGTACGTGTGTGTACGCATGTGTGTGTGTGTAAGTGTGTGCGTGTAAGTGCGTGCGTGTAAGTGTGTGCGTGCGTGTAAGTGTGTGCGTGCGTGTAAGTGTGTGCGTGCGTATAAGTGTGTGCGTGCGTGTAAGTGTGTGCGTGCGTGTAAGTGTGTGCGCGTAAGTGTGTGTGCGCGTGTACGTGTGTGTGCGTAAGTGTGTGCGCGTGAGGAGTGGGGGTCAGCGTTGCGCCACGAACCCGGCAAGAGTGCCCGAGTTGGATTCCCGCTCAACGGCCTCCCCTAGGTCGACTCAGCCTCAAATGAGTAACCTGCTGTTGGTGGTGGTGTAGTTAAAACATCGCCACTGGGGGAGAGACAAAGACGGCCGGGCGTGACGGCTGCTGGCCACCCACCCCCTCTGTGTGGTGCCAGTGACGGCCTTCGTAGCTACTGCTGCTACTCGCTAACAGCACTTGCCCCAGGAGTCTGTTACAGGCTACGCGGGGGACCTTTGTTGCGTGTGGGTTTGGAGGGGGGAGAGGGAGAAACGCGAGATCCCTTCGGTGCGTGAGGGTGGTGGACACCAGCGGAGTTGCTGCTGTTGCCCAGTTTTGCTCGAGTTCTGCTCGGCCAACAGCACTTGCCCACACACACACAGTCTGTTAAGGCTATACGGGTGACCTTTGTCTTTTGATGGGTGGTGGTGGTGGTTGTGATGATGATGGTGGTGGTGGTGGTGATGGTTGTGTGTACATTTGATGGCGATGGGGACTCTCTAGCTAATGGAACTCTCTGGCCCAATAAACTTTACAAGACCCGGCAGCTACGGGATTTTAAAATTCCTTCGCTCACTCGCCAACTTGCCCACTTGCCTGCCCACCCAGCCACTCGCCCACTCGCCCATTCACCCACTCACCCACCCAACCACTCAGGCACTCACCCACCCACTCGCCCACCCTCTCACTCACCCACTCACTCGCTCGCCCACTTGCCCACCTAGCCACTCGCCCACTCACTAGCCCACCCACTCAACCCATTCACTCACCCACTCGCCCACCCAGCCACTCGCCCAACCAGCCACGCACCCACTCGCCCACCCAGCCACTCACGCACTCACCCACCCACTCGCCCACCCACTCGCCCACCCAGCCACTCACGCACTCACCCACTCACTCGCCCATCCACTCACTCGCCTAACCAGCCACGCACCCACTCGCCCACCCAGCCACTCACGCACTCACCCACCCACTCGCCCACCCACTCGCCCACCCAGCCACTCACGCACCCACTCGGAGGAGGAGTCTGTGGTGGAGGCAGTGGTGGTGGCTGTGATGGTGGTGGAGGTGATGGCGGTGGTGGTGGTGGCTGTGATGGTGGTGGTGGTGGTGATGGTGGTGGTGATGACGGTGGTGATGACGGTGATGGTGGCGGCGTTTCGACGTGTTTCGTTCTGGCTGAGAGTTCGTTGTTTTTCTCTGTTGTAGCTTTTCAGTGGAAAGGTTTTTTTTAAAACGTTGCCCAGAGGTTTGGTTGTGGGAGGGGGGGGGGGGGGGTTGGGGTGGGGGGAGGTTTGGAGGTGAGTGGGGGGGGGATGACTTCAATAAAGATTTGTTCCGATCTTTGGCGAGGGTGGTGGCAGGAGGATCGTTCTTGGTGTTGTGGTGGCTACAGTGAAGGTGGTGGTGATGGTGGTGATGATATTATCCATTATTTATGGATATTTCAGTCTGTGGCTCTGCTGTGTGGTTGCTCTGCTGTGTGATGAGTCTATGGCTCTCTGCTGTGTGAGTCTATGGGTCTCTGTGTGATGATTCTATGGGTCTCTGTGAGAGTCTATGGGTCTATGTGAGTCTATGGGTTTGTGTGATGAGTCTGTGGCTCTCTGCTGTGTGGTGAGTCTATGGGTCTCTGCTGTGTGGTGAGTCTATGGGTCTCTGCTGTGTGGTGAGTCTATGGGTCTCTGCTGTGTGATGAGTCTATGGGTCTCTGTGTGACGAGTCTGTGTCTCTGCTGTGTGATGAGTCTATGGGTCTCTGCGTTGTGATGAGTCTGTGGGTCTGCTGTGTGATGAGTCTATGGCTCTCTGCTGTGTGATGAGTCTGTGGGTCTCTTCTGTGTGATGAGTCTGCGGGTGTGATGAGTCTGTGGGTCTCTGCTGTGTGATGAGTCTGGGTCTCTGCTGTGTGATGAGTCTGGGTCTCTGCTGTGTGATGAGTGGTTCTCTATGCAAGTCTGGGTCTTTGTAGGTATCTTGGTCTCTGTGTGAGTCTGACTGTCTCTGATGGCTGTGAGTGTGGCTGGCACGATAAGGGATACAGGTGGTGCCATCTGCAAGTTACCTCGGTCAACCCATGCACCCTGCTGGTTCTGTCCCGTGACCTGCACCTAGCCTGGCACAGGCGCGCCCACCAGGGCCTGAGTAGGCACTGCCTGGGGCCTACTCACCCATACACTCATTCACCCAGACACCCACTCACCCAGCCACTCGCCCACCCAGACACCCACTCACCCAGACACCCACTCACCCACCCAGCCACTCGCCCACCCAGACACCCACTCACCCATCCACTCACTCGCCCAGACACCCACTCACCCACCCAGACACCCACTCACCCAGCCACTCACTCGCCCAGACACCCACTCACCCACCCAGACCACCCACACCCAGCTACTCACTCGCCCAGACACCCCACTCACCCACCCAGCCACTCACCCACCCAGACACCCACCACCCCAGCTACTCACTCGCCCAGACACCCACTCACCCCACCCAGCCACTCACCCACCCAGACACCCACTCACCCAGCCACTCGCCCAGACACCCACTCACCCACCCAGACACCCACTCACCCAGCCACTCACCTCGCCCAGACACCCACTCACCCACCCAGCCACTCACCCACCCAGACACCCCACACCCAGCTACTCACTCGCCCAAACACCCACTCACCCACCCAGCCACTCACCCACCCAGACACCCACTCACCCAGCCACTCGCCCAGACACCCACTCACCCACCCAGCCACTCACCCACCCAGACACCCACTCACCCAGCCACTCACTCGCCCCAGACACCCACTCACCCACCCAGCCACTCACCTACCCAGACACCCACTCACCCAGCCACTCGCCCAGACACCCACTCACCCACCCAGCCACTCACCCAGCCACTCACTCGCCCAGACACCCCACTCACCCACCCAGCCACTCACCCACCCAGACACCCACACCCAGCTACTCTCACTCGCCCAGACACCCACTCACCCAGACACCCCACCCCAGCCACTCGCCCACCCACTCACCCACCCCAGCCACTCATCCAGGCATCCACTCATTCACCCACTCACTCACCCAGACACCCAGCCACCCACTCACCCAGACACCCACTCATTCACCCAGCCACCCACTCATCCAGGCACCCACTCATCCACTCACCCACTCATTCACCCACTCACCTAGCCAATCATTCACCCGCTCACCCAGCCAATCATTCACCCAGACACCCACTCACACCAGCCACTCATTCACCCACTCACCTAGCCAATCATTCACCCGCTCACCCCAGCCACTCATTCACCCAGCCACTCATCCAGGCATCCACTCATTCACCCACCCACTCACCCACTCATTCACACCGCTCACCCAGCCACTCAGACACCCACTCACCCAGCCACTCATTCACCCCAGACACCCACTCACCCAGACACCCACTCACCCACCCAGCTACTCATCCAGCCACTCATTCACCCAGACACTCACCCAACATGAAGAATCCGTGGCATCTGCATGAGATTATCAGGTGCTACACGTTCTGTATAACTTTATTGACACAGGTTGCCACACGTTGTGTAACTTTATTGACACCAGGGCCACGTTCTGTATAACTTTATTAACACCTGCATCACGTTCTGTATAACTTTGTCGATACCTGCACTGGACGTTATGTATAACTTTATTGACACCAGGGGCCACACTCTGTATAGCTTTATTGATACCTGCACCACACGTTCTGTATAACTTTATTGACACCTGCATCACGTTCTGTAAAACTTTATTGACACCAGGGGCCACACGTTCTGTACAACTTTATTATTTCCGGGTCATGTAATAAATAATATTTAATAATTATTTAATCATGATGACATTCTTATTTATTATACAACGAATTATTTATTTCGGCTGTCGATTCCTTTACCCCCAGAATCGCAAGCAAGCAAGATAATCGATTCAAGAATCGCGATCAACAACTATAATACAGAATCACGAATCGATTCCTCCCCTAACCCACACCCATTGACAATAGCTGGCGAAGGAATCGAGAATCGCGATTCGATCCTCTCCTAACCCTCACCCATTGGGGAAGGGAATGAATGAATCGAGAATCACGAATCGATTCCTCTAACTAACACCACACACCCCATTGACTGTGGCTGGGGAGGGGAAGAATCGAGAATCGCGAATCGATCTTTGCCCCACTACCGCACACCCCATTGATAATGCCTGGAGAGAATGGTAAGAATCGAGAATCACCGACACTACACGAATCGATCCAACGCCCACACAACGTTACCCGGGGCGAGGGGGGTTTGGTAAGGAATCGATTCAAGCTTTGAATGGCTGTGGGTGGGCTGCGTAAAATAATCGACGCGCGATTTAACAGTTCACGATTATGCCGAATCGGAATCGACGTCTGTCCGTACTGCCTTAAGCTGCGTTTGCAATGTTGTTAAACTTCTTAAAGTGACGCGATTAAGTTTAACGATTTGGTTGTTGTTGTTGTTGCTTGTGCTGCTGTTGTTGTTGTTGTGTCAACCTCAAGGATGTCGATCGCCTTCCTGAGTCAGAAGCATCGCCAGGGAGTGGAAGTGACTCAATCCATCATTCAGAAGGTACCACGCAGAGAAACAGAGACACCCCCATAGAGACCCAGAGACACCCCATAGACACCATAGACACCCCCATAGAGACTCAGAGACCCATAGACACCCATAGAGACACCCCATAGACACCCATAGACACCCCATAGAGACTCAGAGACCCATAGACACCCATAGAGACCCATACACACACAGAGACCCATAGACTCACACAGAGACCCATAGACCCACACAGAGACCCATAGACTCATCACACAGCAGAGCCATAGACTCTGTGTGAGTCTATGGGTCTCTATGTGGTGAGTCTATGGCTCTCTGTATTAGTCTATGGCTCTCTGTGTTATAAGTCTATGGCTCTCTGTGTGAGTCTATGGCTCTCTGTGTGATGAGTCTATGGTTCTCTGTGTGAGTCTATGGCTCTCTGTGTGATGAGTCTATGGTTCTCTGTGTGAGTCTATGGGTCTCTATGTGGTGAGTCTATGGCTCTCTGTATTAGTCTATGGCTTTCTGTGTGAGTCTATGGCTCTCTGTGTGATGAGTCTATGGTTCTCTGTGTGAGTCTATGGCTCTCTGTGTGATGAGGCTATGGTTCTCTATGTGAGTCTATGGGTCTCTGTGTGAGTCTATGGCTCTCTGTGTGATGAGGCTATGGTTCTCTATGTGAGTCTATGGGTCTCTGTGTGAGTCTATGGCTCTCTGTGTGAGTCTATGGCTCTCTGTGTGATGAGTCTATGGTTCTCTATGTGAGTCTATGGTTCTCTGTGTGAGTCTATGGCTCTCTGTGTGATGAGGCTATGGTTCTCTATGTGAGTCTATGGGTCTCTGTGTGAGTCTATGGCCTCTCTGTGTGAGTCTATGGCTCTCTGTGTGATGAGTCTATGGTTCTCTGTGTGAGTCTATGGCTCTCTGTGTGATGAGGCTATGGTTCTCTATGTGAGTCTATGGGTCTCTGTGTGAGTCTATGGCTCTCTTTGTGAGTCTATGGGTCTCTGTGTGAGTCTGTGGCTCTCTGTGTGAGTCTACGGGTCTCTGTGTGAGTCTATGGCTCTCTGTGTGAGTCTATGGGTCTCTGTGTGAGTCTACGGCTCTTTGTGTGAGTCTACGGCTCTCTGTGTGAGTCTCTGGGTCTCTGTGTGAGTCTATGGCTCTCTGTGTAAGTCTATGGCTCTCTGTGTGAGTCTATGGCTCTCTGTGTGATGAGTCTATGTGTCTCTGTGTGAGTCAATGAGTCTCTGTGTGAGTCTACGGCTCTCTGTGTGAGTCTATGGCTCTCTGTGTGAGTCTATGGCTCTCTGTGTAAGTCTATTGGGTCTCTGGTGTGAGTCTATGGGTCTCTGTGTGGTAAGTCTATGGGTCTCCGTGTGAGTCTATGGGTCTCTGTATGAGTCAATGGGTCTCTGTGTGAGTCTATGGCTCTCTGTGTGAGTCTACGGGTCTCTGTGTGAGTCTATGGCTCTCTGTGTGAGTCTATGGGTCTCTGTGTGAGTCTACGGCTCTCTGTGTGAGACTATGGCTCTCTGTGTGAGTCTATGGTTCACTGTGTGAGTCTATGGCTCTCTGTGTGAGTCTATGGGTCTCTGTATGAGTCAATGGGTCTCTGTGTGAGTCTATTGCTCTCTGTGTGAGTCTATGGCTCTCTGTGTGAGTCTATGGCTCTCTGTGTGAGTCTATGGCTCTCTGTGTGAGTCTATGGCTCTCTGTGTGAGTCTATGGCTCTCTGTGTGAGTCTGGCTCTCCCTCCATGCTTGCTGGTGCGACTTTTGTCATCTCGATTCACTTTCGTCAGATCCTGGACGAGAACAACCAGCTGATCCAGTGCATCGTGGACTACCAGAACAGAGGGAAATCTTCACAGTGCACCCAGTAAGTCCGACTCTCTGTGTGTCTCTGTGAGTCTCTGGGTGTCTCTGGGTGTCTGTGGGTGTCTGTGGGTGTCTGTGTGTCTTTGTGTGGCTCTGTGTGTCTCTGTGTGTCTCTGTGGGTCTCTGTGTGTCTCTGTGTGTCTCTGTGGGTCTCTGTGTGTCTCTGTGTCTCTGTGTGTCTCAGTGCACACAGTAAGTCCGGCTCTCTGTGTGTCTCTGTGTGTCTCTGTGGGTCTCTGTGTGTCTCTATGGGTCTCTGTGTGTCTCTGTGTGTCTCTGTGTGTCTCAGTGCACACAGTAAGTCCGGCTCTTCTGTGTGTCTCTGTGTGTCTCTATGGGTCTCTGTGTGTCTCTGTGTGTCTCTGTGGGTCTCTGTGTGTCTCTGTGTGTCTCTATGTGTTTTCTGTGTGTCTCTATGGGTCTCTGTGTGTCTCTGTGTGTCTCTGTGTGTCTCTGTGTGTCTCTGTGTGCCTCTGTGTGTCTCTGTGGGTCTCTGTGTGTCTCTGTGTGCCTCTGTGTGGTCTCTGTGTGTCTCTATGGGTCTCTATGGGTCTCTGTGTATGCCTC
>NW_027614514.1:0-25500 GCF_965212315.1 Lampetra planeri | reverse complement strand
AAGCTTTCTCCCCTCTTTTTGAATGGTGATTGAAGACTGGCTGGATTCCTTTACTCATGCTGTTGGGCTGTGCTTCAGGGTAAGTGTGGTTCGCACAAATTCAAACCGCCAAAACTGACAGTAGCAGAGAGAGAGAACGAGTTTGGGTTTGGACTTTGCTGGTCAGTTCTTGGACCAAAGAGCTATGTGACAGCGGTGGAGTTGTTGCTGATGGGTTCTTCACATATTCTGAACAAGCGAATCAGTTGCAGCATCAGAGTGAATGGATTACTGAGATGTAAGTCCACTTCCGTAGTTCATTGTCTAAATAAATGGTTGAACACACAATATTTCTTTTCAGTTACTGCTTTATGAAATTCCAAAATTCAGATGCTGACATGTGATCTCATACTGTGGATTTGTTTTTATGGGTTTCAATGGCTGAGTCTGAGACAACCATGTGACCACACACAACATCCACCCTTAAATGTTATGAGTCTCATGGGCGAATGCACAGCTGCCTTCGTTGATTAGGGACCACTACCATGATTACTACTTCAGGACGTCACTTGACAGAGACAGACACACAGCAGACAAAACATAATGGTGCTACCGATGTGATTGATGATCATTGGTCTGCTGCTAATTAAATAGGTGTATCTTGAATCATGAAAATGGCTCCATCTTTGTAAAAGGTTGATACATATCTTTTATGAAGAAGCCTTTATACTATCGCTGTCAAAGTCATCACAACATAGAATTAGCTTCATCAGAATGAAGAATTAGCTGTTTCAGGAGTAACTTTATGAGGATACCACATAGCAGAGGTGCATATTCAATACCGACTTGTCTGGGTTTATAATGTTGTTGTCGAGTAACGTAGGTCACACTGTTGGCTTATAGAAAAATCCTAAATTTTACGTCTGATATTATTTGGTTGATTGTGCTGTGTCTTGTGGGGTTTGTGGGCTTATGAAACACTCCAGATTTTAAAATCATCACGTGACTGTTAAATTCAGCAAATCACCACACATGCGGTGCAATAAGCAGACACGGCACACCCTCACTCTTGAATTGTTAACCCACGTGGTCAAGGCCAGAGACACTCTCTATGGCTTCCTTGAGAGATCCTGGGCAGTGATGTGAGCTAACTGGGTAATCATTGATCTGGAGGCTGACTGGCGCTTTGTCTGTGCACCACTCTCTGATCTGACATCGTACTCCCCTGTGGATTTCCTTGCAGCATCATCTGCTCTGCAGACACACACACGATGTAGGTTATTACTGGCATGAAGTTCATGAAAGGAAATATTAATCCAGGTCATCATTTAGATTTGCAGGGCTGTCGCTGGTTTCATATCTGGGCAACACAATATTGCTGATATAGGCCCCATAATTTCCTTAGTTTAGATATTTTCATATAACCTTTGACCTTAAAGATAAAAGCATAACTCTTTTGCATCATACACTGCATCAACAGTACACAGTTGTATGCAGTGTATGAATAGAAATAATGTAATACAACATTGTTTGATTGTTTGAACATTGCCAAGCCAGAAGACGATGCTTTGCTGAGCCAACATCCCAATTTCCTATTTGCTGACCCATATTGCACCTCCCACAGATCTTTAGTCACCAAGCATGACCCAAGGTGACCTGTAGAGTTCTGAAAGGATGCCTGAAACAGAGGACCCGGCCTCAAACAGGAACCCTCGCCGTGATCTCCTGATGGGCTCACCTCAGCTCCTCTAGACCAAGATAATTACATTCACCCTTAACCTTTCTGTCAAAACAATGAATGAGAGCTGAGGGGGCTGCAGACAAACACAGTTTGCTGCCAATTCCTCTTATGACTCAAACACCCAAAAATACAATTTGATGAGATCTTTGTTGACTAGAAATTTAGACAGAAATACTTCCTTTGCAAAACTAAGTTAGTGACCCCCAAACATTATTTATTTCAGTGTTATTCTAATTAATTTGAATACTATTATTTTCCATCCCCTTTACAACCTATGCACAATATTATGATCCTTCCCCTCCCCTCCACTTATCATAACCCCATGCGAAATGAGGCGATGTCTGCAATTTTATGGCTGTCATATTTGATCAGATCCTTAATGGGTTTCCCAGGACTGGTCCAGGCTGAGTAAGAGATAAAACTGGCTTGTTTCCACTACCCCTTCGTGCCAGGGTCAACAGTGGGATCCTCGACAAGCCTGTCACATTGATTTCTAAGCCCAGAATATTTCAGTTGGTGATGTGTGATCGAGGGAGCATGTGTGTAAGTGGTCTAAGGGAAGACAAAGGGACAGCGAACATCAGAGCCAAGTATCTCTGCGCTAGTTTCCTCTGGCCAAGAAAAGGGGCAATGTTATGATACTGTTTTCTTCTGTGCCCAAGTTTTGTTTTTTTTTTCTGAAGATATAAAACCATGGCAGGATTTTGTTTCCCAAATGTAGGAAAGAAAATAAGAAAAGCTTCTGTGTTGTTGATCTGTACACAGTGAAAAACTGCATGATGACCCAGAGCCCATTTGTCTTATTTTAGGTAGCTGAAGGAGTTTCGGCATGCATGGCTGAGGGCCCTTACCTCATGTATTACTTCACTGGCCTCCGGGCTGAAGGATTATGGGTAACCTCATAAGCCGGCCCAGTTGCCTGGGCCAGAAGTCGAAGCATGTGCGGTCGGACGAGAACTACATGAAGGAGTGTTACCAACGGCAAAGAGAGTGGCAGCCACAAGAGCATCATGTGGAAGATAAGAAAAAGGAACGGAAGTTGGAGAGAGACAACGAGGCACAAGAAACTGACCATAAGAGGGAGGAAGGCGCTCATACACCAATATCTGAGAAACTCCTCAGCAGCTCACCTGCATCCACAATCAGGAGCACCAGTACTCTGGATAATGCCTGGCACAGCACCCCTTCTCCATTAAAAACATCCCGTAATGGGACTCTCACAAGGAGAACAGTACCTTCGGAGTTTGCCAGATCCCCACTGGCTCACCTTGACAAGAACATGGCAGAGAGAAGGTCAAGCTATCAGAGGAGAGACTCTAGGGAAGGCAGTCCCTGGTCTTGGAAGACTGTAGCATCACGTGAGGTGACGGAGGTGACAGAGGTCACAGAAACGATCGTGACTGAAATTGTCGAAGTGACCGAGTATCCATCTGGAGATAAGGGAGGAGACCCCATAATCACAAGAACCGTTAGAGTCCTGAACGGGGTGGCCGAGGAGCTCGCTGAGGTTGATAACAAAAAAAAAACCCCAAACACTATCATTCAAGCATTGACCTCATCTGTCATTCCATTCTATCCTTCTTTATCCCATCTGAACTAACAACTGTCATAATAATTTCTGCCTTTTAAGCAACGTTTTGTTTGAATGACTTTAATCTGAGAATGTACTAGTTGTGATAAGTTGATGCAACATGCACACCTTTTTACTTTGCAGCTCCAAAGTGATGGACACTCAAACTCAGACCAGGATTCTTCTTTGGATAAATGGAGGGTTTGTTCTCTATTCTGTCTGTTTATTCTCTAACTGTCGCACACATATTTGTTTCACACGTATGTGTCACACTTCATTCACACTTGCCATGCTATTTTGTACTCATTCAATGTAGGGAACAAGATCTACATTGGCTCTGCGGGATGGGTCTACAGACTTTGATATGTTCCTCAAAAACTTGGAATCACTGCTCACCTGGGTATGTGAGATAGGGGAGCTCAAAGCCAATCAGAAGCCGCCGTCTTCAGAGGTCAAAGTGGTAAAAGCGCAGCTCCAAGAACAAAAGGTCTGTATTATCTGCCATATCACATAAACTCATTTCATGTTTCAAAAACATCTTTGAATAACTGGAGCAAAGAGAATGCACCTAAAGGTTACCCTTTTAAGAGGCATGGTGAGGTCACAGATAGTAATCGACCTCCTAGCTTCTGCTCCACTCTCAGTTGAATGGGTGGTTTTTCACAGCAACAATGAGCTGCAGTATGTTTTGTGAACATTTCTTGGGGGAATGAAAAAGGCAGGGAAATCTATAACCCTTCTGCTGTAATCAAAAGCCATTGTGAGTTTGTGAAACCTACGTGTCCTCCAACAATATAAGCTCGACATATGAGAAGGATCTCACACTGCATTTGACACAAAGGCAGGAACGCAGGTGTAGGGAGTAGGGCTTTCATAAATGTTAATTCCTACTGGACAAATGAAAAGAAACAAACAGGTCCAGATGTCCTTGTTGCCACTTTGTTCCATCTTCCAGGCAAATCTTGGACTATAAGTTAACTTTTTATTATATTGTCTGATTCTGAATTGATGCATAGTCTCATAGTCACAACACACAATGAGCTGTGACATCCATAAACCTTTTTAATTGACATTCCGTTTTATTTAAAGTACATTGTGAAAACCCTACCTGAGCATGTTTATTCTCCTACAGCTGTTGCAACGACTCCTAGCAGACCGACAGCGCAGTATGGACACTATGATGTTGGAGGGACCTCAGCTTGCGGAGGCCCAACCAGGAAAGGAGGGGGAGCAGGCGAAGGTCAAGTTGTCCACTCTCAAACAGAAGTGGGGGGCTTTGCAGCTGGAGGCTGAGCAAAGGTTAGCCACTTGTACTGTCACACTGATCTGGGTTAATGCATGACACACATTCAATTGACTGACGATGAGAACTTTTTGTAGGAGGCATAGTTTGGAGCGCATTCTACCGAGGGCAGAGCTCTTCCAGGAAGGAGTAGACGGTCTGCAGCAGTGGCTTATATCTGTGGAACAGACCCTCGCTCAGCTACGCAATGCAGAGAGAGTGATGCTGCATCTCTCAGAGGCCACAGATCGGGCCAAGGTGAGAAATACACCATGTATGGTTGGATGTGTACAGCAGAGTATGTTTTGGTGTTGGAGTCTTGAAAAATATTTACATTTTACCTTCTTATCAGGCTGTTGTAGAAGAGATTCAAGTCAAAACCACAGATCTGGGAAAAATCCAGAGCACAGGTCATGATCTAATGGATGCAGTTTCAGGTAATATTACTGATTTATACTGATCTACATAGGCAACAGATGATGCATTTAAACCCTTACCCAGCGTTTTCTGATCCGTCTGCTTCAGAGGAGGAGGCCCAGCAGGTGCAGGAGAAGATGGATGCTCTGCGTATTCGTTGTTCTGTGCTCAGTCTGAGCAGCCTGGATGTGCTGCAAAGGCTGGATCAGGCCCTCGAGGCCTCCAGTCGCTGTACATCCAGCCAGGAAGACCTCCACCTGTGGCTGGGTCGCATTGAGAGGGAGCTCCTGGGGCCGGCAGGAGCGCAGACACATGTTGGAGATGCAGTACTTTGTACAGCTGAGAGACAGAGGGTATAGTGTTTCCCTACTGAATACTGAAGTCACATCTGGTGTGTATCCATGTACCACCTGACAAATAAAGGTCAGAGTACTGCATATTCGGTTGTAAGGCATTCAAATCTCTAAATCTGGTTGGTTTTGTGCTTTTTCAACCTTGACATTGCTTGGCATAGTGGCATTATTTTTAAACTTGCAGACATTATTATCACTAAATAGCAAGTTAGTTCTGACGATGGCTTGCTTTAAGGGTGCACAAGCACCTATTCATTGTGTATGCTAGCTAGCGCACTAGGTACCAGCAGTGTTGCCAACTCCCCAGCATCGGACGTCGCTATTGGCCCGCCCAGAAGTTGCTAAAAGTCGCTAGACGAGCGAGCGGTCCAATCCAAACATGAGAGTGTGTGTGTGTGGGGGGGGGGGGCAGTCCACGCTGTTCTCAACTCCGCCTCCGCCCCTCTCTACCTGTGTCTCTCTTCCACTGCCCCTCTCTGGCTCTTTCTCTGAACGGGGAAAGGGAGAAAACGGCGCAATTATTTTTTCCCCCCTCCCGCGATCTTGGAGCCTCTGATCACCAAAAAAAGTCGCTAGATTTGTCGCTAGTCGCTTTTGTCTAATTTTCTCGCTAGGGGGGTCCAGAAAGTCGCTAAAAATAGCGACAAAGTCGCTACCCAACACTGGGTACCAGTTTAATTTGACAAAGACACTAGAAGGAAGTTAAAATAAAATAAAATAGCAAGCTGTAGATACTTTTTTTTTTTTACTGTATTTTGAATGGCGCCAGTTTACAACAGTAAAATTAAACTGTTTAGCTAACCTCATGCAACAGCAACTAGATAAAAAAAAAAAAAAACAAAAGCAATGAGCTGTGAAAGCGACAAACATTTACTGTGACCTATTTCCAAATAAATCCTACAACAGATTATGATGTACAGCCTGTTAGCTAAAAACACTGACTGTATTTCTTTTCCGTGTAATTTACACACACTGGCATATTGGACCTTCATGGTGTGTCTGTGTTAGCTTTTATCAAGCCACACAGATAGATGGACGGATGCATTCTGGTAGAAAATGCAACCATAAAATGAAAAACAATTATGAATGCTGTGGTTTGATACTGGATTTTTGTTTTTGTCTTCTCAGCTGGAACAGGCCGTAGTGAAGGAGATGGCGTGGTTCAGAGACACAGCACTCAGTCTTGAAAAGCTGAAAAACATCCATCTGGAGCCAGAGTTCATATCAGAACAGCTCTATGAGCAGAAGGTATGAATGTTATATGATATACAATTACTTTCATGCTTAAATTCAAACATAGGTCATTTATATTTGAACTGGGCTGAAGTGAAAATTAAATGAAACCATAAAGCTTTGTGCGTTGTCTCCTGGATAGATTTTGGCTGTGGAGATTCTCCAGCACAGGTTTAACATCGAGAAAATGGTGAAGATATTTGAAATCTTGCAAACATACAGTGATGAAATGGAAACCGGCAATCTGCAGGTATTTGTTTCATGTATTCCATATGAAGAGACCAGATGATGATGATGGTGATGGTGATGAAGTCTCTAAATGTTTTCTCCGTACCCTCCACACAGACTCCAATCGATGCCTTACAGGAACAATGCAACACCACCTCAGCCACTAATTCCCATGTAGTCCTGCAGCTAGAGCATGCTCAGTCGCTCCTTGTCCAGTTCTCAGAGGGCCTTGCGGAGGTTTCACCCTGGCTCCAGGAAACTCAAACCGTCATTGGCCAGCTGTCCTTGAGCACCATCAGCTATGAAGCATTTCGGGAACAACAGGACCTCTTACAGGTGGGCAAAACCTGCTTGTCCACATTTGAATACTTTTCTCTGTCAAAAGCCTTTTGTGTAGTAAAACAAAGAAGTCCTTTTATCCTTTACTTTCTTTGACCAGGTTCCTCTGGGAAAACAAGCAGCTGTGTTTAAACACTGTTCATTATTGTATTCTACTTAGTGACCTGGTTCTATTTCAACATTGTGCAACAATGCCAATTCTGTGGTAAATCAGGTGTCTTCTACAAACTGCTTTAAAATGTTATTTTTCTCCCATATTAAGGGTCTGAGGGAATCTATAGCAGAACACAAACCACTGATCTCACGTTTATGCTCTCTGGCGAAACGCTTGTCAGAGCTAAACCCCATTGAAGGCAATGAGTTTTGTGGCAAGGCTACAGAGGCTGAGGAGAAGTACAGAGCCATTAGAGATCGCATCAGGGAGACATCTAATCTACTGGAAGAATCCCTTCCCCGATTCACTCAAGTAAGAACGCTTGTATAAATGAACAAAATATATTATTATTCATCACATAAACAACTTTTCATGTTTCTGTAGCTGAATGAAAGGATGATCCTTATCAGAGAGAGTCTTGAACGCCTGTGCAGTCGCATACAGACTCCCACCTCCCTTCAAGGCCTCAGCCCAAGAATCCAGGAGCAGTTGCAGGACAACAAGCAAACCCTGGCCGAGCTGTCTAAACTGGAGCTGGGGCTCAGCAGTGTCAAGGCACAGGCAGAGGAACTGGTGGCTAATACGCAGGCGGCTGGGGACGAATCCATCGGCACAGGTGATCATCATCCAATCAGAAATGATCTTGGTAGTGTACATAAATGATGCTGCTCATGGGAAACAGCAGATTCTGAAATACTTGCATTCCTTGCATTCTTCTAGCAATCCAGGAGCAAGTATCCAGTTTGTCTCAGCTGTGGGATGAGACCCATGCTCAGGCTCAGGAGAGAGAAAGCTGGCTCCTTAAAATGTTGGAACTGGCCATGAAGTTTTGGAGCGATGTCAGTGATGTCACAGTTGCTCTCAACGATGCTCAACAGGCAGTTTTGGATCTCAATGCTAGTCGGACAGATTCTGAAACAATACGCCAGAGCCTGGAGACCATGCAGGTCTGCTTTAAGAGACTTTTGTAAGACATACAGTATCGGACAATGTACAATTAGCGCAATTTAACAATTTTAAATGAATTTACCTTTTAGACTCTCAGGGAGGACATTGACAGTTTACAGGGAGATCTGGACACTCTTGGCGTCCTGGGAATGGATCTAATGTCAGCATGTGGAGACACAGACAAACCGGATGTTACAAAGAGCCTCGATGAAGTGAGCAATAGTTTGAAGTGAATCATTTAAAGTCAAAATAATATTTGATTGACTAACAGTACAATGACCTATTTGCTACTTTTAAGCTCTACTCCACATGGAACAACTTGAGCAAACTGTGGAGCGAATGTCACAAAAAGCTGGAGGAGTCCTTGCAGATGGCCTTACACTACCAGGACACTATACAGGTGTGTGCTGGCATATGTTTTTATTTTCTTTTTTCATTTTACACATTAAGACAGCTCAGTCACACAAGGTTACAGTGGATCCCTGATGTTTGGTACCTACATATACGTACCAATACAAATTAATGGACGCCTTTACAGTAAAACCTAACATAAATACATAAACATTTTGTCACATCAATACCATCCTGCTGTTTTCACAAGCCTGTATTAAAGAAATGGTGTGTGTGTATGTGTTGCCATCATATCATTGCCAGTTCAGTTCCGAACATTTGTTCTCATGTTGTTCACAAAGATCCAAGTTAGATGCTTTACAAGTATAATTATAGATTATTTGGTCCTCTACCAAAGCAAATATGTATTTGAGGTGAAACTGGATTGAAAATAATCTAAATAATAAGAGACTGTTCCAATGACAAAACGCAAACCAATGCGTACATGAACTGACTTTAATGCATTGTTTAATTAAAAAAACAAAAACAACAATATTCTAACAGGGTCTTTTCGAGTGGCTGAAGTCTGCTGAGCTGAGGTCTACTGAAGAATTCGTTGTAGGAACTGACCTGGAATCAGTCAAACAGCAGCTGCATGATCTCAAGGTACTCTGCACAATATCCATCGCACATTAACAATGTTTGGAGTAGAAGTGGAAGTAGAAATGTTGTTATTTTGGAAGGAAAAGCTAGAAGATAACGTTAAATTAATCAGACCATAGTCAGCACTTCACTATTCTAGCTGGAATAGTCAAGGCATAGGTGTACGGAGGGCATTTCCAGCAACCTTCCCTCCTGAGGTACATTGTGTTAGCTAATAGTGTTAAAAGGCAAATGGATAATTAGAAAACCTGTGTGGAATTATGTTAACACAGCTAAAAAACACAGCTGTTGATTAGAGAAGCTATAAAACTGACATTGTCACGAAGTTGTCTGGGTGACGCCAAACCTTCCAACGGTATTGAATATTATAACACTGAATGCTGAATGTATTAACTCCTTAATTTTCCGTTCAGGAATTTAAGCGAGAGCTTTACCAGAAGAAGATTGAGATTGAGAGCCAGAACCATCGCTTTGTGTGTCGGCTGTCTCCGGGCTCGGAGCGTCCTGGCTCAGTCTCACCGCTGTGTGACTTCAGACAGCGTTGGGACATTCTAGAATCAGAGACAGTCAGCAGACAGGTGAGAAAACACGACCAGGGAGATCATTATTTGTTGTGTTTTGGAGACCTGTGTTTATAGAAACTAACAAATCTGACTGATTAAATCAAACTGTTAACTTAACCTGTGTTAAGCGACCTCTAGTGCCTGCATAAATAACAACTACGTGTCAGGTGTGTTATCAGGAAATATTACAGTTTTTACTGTGAGTAACCGTTCTAAGTGTCTGTAATGAGTGAGAAACCCGAACTTTAACAGTAAGCTTCAGCCTAAACTGAACACTGTTCATGTGCTGAGATGAAAAAGTATGTGTCATAGCTTATGTTCCAGGAAGAGACTCAATTATAGGTGACGTGAACAGAACAGAAAGCTTTATTGTCACGTTGAAAATAATGTCCTATCTCACCAAAGAACTTCCTTCTGATTCCTTGTGCTTGCAGCATCAGCTGGAGTGTGCTCTGCTGGGTCTGGGTCAATTCCAAAACACGCTGGATGAGCTGCACACATGGCTCGCTAGGACTGCTGAACAGCTGCAGCGCAACCAGTCAATCAGTATTGACCTGCAGACCTGTGAAATAGAGCTGGCCAAACATAAGGTTGGTGGTTCGATTATACATAGTGAGTACATTTTCAAAATAAATGAAATGAAATGGGTATCAGACAAGGTTTTTTAAACTTTGAAGTGAACAGTAACGTTTACATTCTCCATGGCTAACATGACATAACATGTGGAGCTTCTGTCCCCTGAACGTAAAAGTGTCAAATACTATCTATAACTATTTCTTCTTGCAGATACTAACTGTATAATATGAACACTGCTTTTTTTTTAATCGTATTGAAGCTTTTCTGTGCATCTTTTTTCTTAGGTCTTGCGCAATGACGTCATGTCCCACGTTCGCACCATTGAGTCCTTGAACCAGGCTGGCAGGGGGCTGCTGGAGGTTGGGTCTGGAGACAGTCCCCATGGTCTGCAGTCCCGTCTGGAGCAACTCAATGAAAGCTGGGAGTTTGTGCGCTGTGAGACTGAACGCACTCAGCTGGAATTAGAGAACCGACTGAGTCAGGTAAAGAGGGAAAAGATTATCGATAATTTGTTTGATGTTGCAGAAAAAGTAGATGAAAAAAAAAAAACAGTGACCTCTATGGAATATTGCTCTAGTATTAGGATGACGTGTTACAGCAGTTTATGCTTCAAAATGTGTTGAAGAATGGCGCCCTCTTGTGGTAATTATAAAAAAACATGACTGGACCACAGTGGTAAAGAGTCCTCACATGAACTTAAGGGAACCGCTCTCATTGAACATGATATGCCGGCTTTTGAATAATTGGAAATACAACTATTTATTCCTCCACATTCTTTTAACAAAACATTATGTGGCACAGCATGTTAACTTGGTTGGATTTTTGTATTAAGTTATACATCACAAAGGTGATTTAACTCGTGTGCTATTTTTACGACAGGTGCAAGATGTCACCATGGAGATTCAGGATCTCTTACAGTGGCTGGAGAACACAGACATCAGACTGTCCTCCTCTAAAACCATGTGGGGAATGCCAGACTCTGCTGCTGAAAGGCTGAATGCACATTTGGTGAGGCGGAGCAGATTTTTCTGGAACAATTAAAATGTTATGTGATGCTGTATTAACAATATGCTTACATATGTTAAACTACTTTTCTCCACGGCATGTACATCACAGGAGCTGTGCAATGAGATGGAGTCAAAGCTCCACGCCTACACAGATGTGAAGAACGCCGTCCATAGGATGCTGGAAAGCAGCCATGTTGTGCGTGGATCGAGTACTGAACACTGTTTGTCTATTCTTGAACAGAGGTGGGCCTCTGTTTACAGCAAAGTCCAGGAGCGGAAGGTCATTTTTCCTCTAGTAATTATGACGTGTTTCAGTTTCAACATGTAATGAATACAGTGCATGACTAAATCAGTGTGTACTGATGCTCCTGTAGGCAAAGCTAACAAAAGGCTTGAGTCTGGCCAAGGAGTTCCACAGTAACGTCCAAGATCTTCTCACCAAGATGACCAAGTGTGAGGAGTCCATCGGGCTTCTCGCTGCTCCCAGCTTCACTCTGGACACCGTCTGTACTCAGCTGCAGGAACACAGGGTAGGTGCCATACTGACTGTAATCCTTCATTCTGTCTTTGTGTTTGGAATTTCATTCATTTTCATGAACTTCTGAAATACTTACAGACTCTGGTGAATGAGGTGATGGCTTATGGGGAAAAAAGGACAGCTGTGGAGAATGCAGGCTGTAGACTTACGGAACTGAGCAGGAAAGAAGACTGTGACATCATTCATAACCTCATCATGACCGTCCAGGATCGCTACAGTAAACTACATCAACGCACAGCAGAGAGAGGCAGGATGCTGGAGGAGGTTAAAAAGAACACCAAACAGGTAGGCAGCCGCATCCTGGCTCCTTCTCTATCCTTTGTGTGAAATATGCATATCTGTAAATACTGCTAGTATATTTTTTGGTGCTGAAATATGGACATTATTTGAACTAAGGACCTTTTAATTGCTCCAACTCTGCCATAGCCTTGTACTTCAACAACAATCCACACTTTTGTAACATACTTCCAGCATTTGACTGTTTTGTGTGCACTTAAATTGACGAATAGTTTGAATATGAATTTCAACTTAGCCGAGAAACATAATCCCATGCAGTTATTTCTTTACTTCCCCATCTTTCAGTTTAACGAGTCTTGGCGAATACTGGTGGACTGGATGACAGAGGTGGAACAAACATTAGACACCCATAAAGAGATTGCAGTGTCCCACGAGGAGATTAAACTACAACTGACTGAACAGAAGGTGCAGAAAAACGTCACAATAGATGAAACGTATTTTTTAGTTTGCGAAAAGACTTGCTCATCGCTTCTCTTTTGTATGTAGGAGTTTCAGAAACTGCTGAGATCGAAGAGGCCCATGTATGAGGCCACCCTGAAGAGCGGCCGCTGCCTCCACGAAAGAGCTCACACCAGCCAGGACAGGCAGCATCTGGAGAACCTCCTGGCCGAACTCAAAGACACGTGGGACACAGTCAGTGGCAAAGCTATGGAGAGGTATACAGCTCTTTCACTGCACTCACTATTCAGTGAAAAATGCTGTAGTTTGTAGGTATTTATAGCAGCTTTTAGAAGCGACATCTCTTCTCTTTACGTCACCCTGATTGAGGATTTGAGGACAGACGGAGTGGTATTGTGCAGACTGTGAATTCCATCATGACAACTGTTAGCTGTGATGTTGGGCTATACAAATAACAGTGAATTGATCTTTTTTCTGACAGACAACACAAGCTGGAGGAAGCCTTGCTGTTCTCCGGACGATTCACCGACGCCCTTCAGGCCCTTAACGACTGGCTGTACAGAGCTGAGCCCCAGCTAACAGAGGACGTTCCTGTCAGTGGCGACAAAGACATAGTCAACAGTCTGACAGACAAACACAAGGTAAACGTTTCTTCAACAATCTTCTACACTTTTGTCTTGGAATTAATTCACATTCAGTTCAAGTCACATCTGTATTCTCAGTGTCCCCTCAGTGCTCGCCGCTGGGACAATCTTCTGCATCATTTCTTTCTCTTTTAAAGGCTTTCCAAAAAGAGTTGGGGAAGCGAGCCGGGTGCATTAGGACCCTGAAGCGGTCGGTGAAGGACCTGACCAGGAGCAGCACAGCTGATGCTCACTGGCTCCAGGAGCAGATGGATGAACTGGAGGGCCGGTGGGAGGCCGTGTGTAAGCTGTCAGTCAGCAAGCAGGACAGGCTGGAGGCTGCACTTCAGCAGGTAGCTCTCACAAGTAGCGTACTCTGGTACTCTGCCAACTGTGAAGCATGCTGGAGAGCACTGATACATAAGATTCAGGGTGCATGTAGTGGTCATGAGTATGAAGATCTGATCAAATAACATGTTTTGCTTATAAAAGTGTAATGATAATTCCTATCTGTGTGCCATCTTAGGCTGAGACGTTTGATGGCCTTGTCCACTCATTCATGGAGCGCCTCACCGAGGTGGAGAGGACATTGAAATACGGGGTCATACCTGAGGAGCAGCAAGGTTTGCTGGTCTTCAGCAAACAACATGAGGTGATTGGAACATGAACATCATTCCCCCTGGGGCGTGGAAGTTCTAAGGTCAGGTCAGGGCTGCAGAACAACATCCTGTTGTTGATAAGGATTCTTCTGGCTCAAGGGCAGTGAGGCAGGGGGCTCGTGTTTGAACTCTTCGAACCCGCTGACTCTGACCATTAGGACACACTATTGTTTATTCATGATTTTGTGAGTTTATTTAAGCACCAAAGGTCAAATATTGTGCCTCTGCACAGGAGACAATGGCTGCCTTGAAGATTCAGGCAGTGGAGCTCGAGAACATTCAGAGTCTGGGTGATGAGATCCTGAGCTCCTGCCATCCAGATTCCATCATCACCCTCAAGTCTTGGATGAGTGTCACCAAAACCCGCTATGAGGAAGTGAGTTCTTTGGTGACTGGAGGAGAAATAATGACAGACAATTGACCATAGAGAAGAACTAATACAACACAACATCCAGGTGTAACGGTCTTACCACTTTTTTTTGTTGTTATCTGAGTCAGGTTCTGACATGGGCGCAGCAGCAGGGCCTCAAGATCCAGACCGGCCTGGCAGCACTGGAGGCGGAGAGAGAGGAAGTCCAGAGGCTGTTAGAGTGGATCTCCTCGGCAGAGGAAGCTCTCTACCTCAGAGACCGAGTGCCACTGCCTGAGATGACGGAGCAGAACCAAGAACTGGTGGAGCAGCATGTGGTACAGTGTCTCTCCAGTGGAGTCGGACTCTGCTCTTCGCCACCATTCCAACCATGCTAACCGCTGGCATTCCCCTCTGCAGGTATTCATGGAGGAGTTGAAGAAAAAGTTCCCAGAGGTTGAACATGCCACAAAGTCCTGTAAACACAAGAGCATCTCGAAACAGCAGGTGTCCCCCTACAAACGACCTCTCACAAGTAAGCAACCATGACAACGGCTGTTGTGATGTAACTCGCCTAACAGCTCTGATCTACTGGCGCTATGTCTTCATCCAGAGCGGAGAAGCGCGATGAAAATTCAGCCTGCTGCACCGCTTCCCCTCGAGCACCTCGACCCCCAGACCCCTCAGCTCAGTCAGCTGGTCAGCCAGTGGCAGAAGCTGTGGGTGCTGGCTCTGGCTCGACAAAAGCGTCTGGAGCATCACCAGCAAACACTCAAAGAGGTCATTGTCCCCTTTTTTGAAATGTCCTCATGAACCGCTAAACCACAAGAAAGATCTCAGTTTCTTCAACATGTTTTGCTCAAACGTTCACTCCATGCTGTTGAATGAATGTCGTGGATATCTGTCAACAGACGGAGGAATTTGCCAACTTTGACTTCAGTATTTGGCGAAAGCGTTACATTCAGTGGATCAGTCATTTAAAATCTCGGATCCTGGACGTGTTCCGCAGCATCGACCGAGACCAGGATGGACGCATCAGCTTGAAGGAGTTCACTGACTATGTCCTCGCGTCCAGTAAGCCCCCGTGACGAGAACCATGTCGAGAACCGCATTCTACTTGATTTATTAATTGCTATGTTTGTAATTAACCGCACAACTCCAGAATTCCCCACCAACTCTCTGGAGATGAACGCAGTAGCAAACATCTTTGACATGAACAGCGACGGCTTCATCGATTACTACGAGTTTGTGAGCGCGCTGCACCCCAGCAGAGATCCCTACAGGAAAACTCTGGATGCAGATCAAATCAATGAAGAGGTACATGAGCAGTGTGCACACAAAGCAATAAAGACTTGATTTGACTGTTTGAAGGCTCTGACTGGTCACATCACCTCCCTTAGGTGAGTCGCCAGGTATCCCAGTGTAACTGTCCCAGGAGGTTCCAGGTGGAGCAGATCAGTGCCAATAGATACAGGGTGAGTCATATGGCTTCACTTTAGGCTTTACTCTGAATAAAGAGTATATATATATATGAATATATCTGAAGATGTATCATTTCTATATTCCTCAGTTTGGAGATTCCCAACAGCTGCGGATGGTTCGGATCTTGCGTAGCACACTGATGGTCAGGGTGGGGGGAGGATGGACGGCTCTAGATGAGTTCCTGGTGAAGAATGACCCTTGCAGAGGTCAGTTGATGCTTCATTCTATCTATTAATCAATCAATCTGTTCTGAATGGCTCCTTTTTTTCGACTTTACGCAGTTATTCACTGACTGAATGTGTGTTCGGTCTTCTACAAGTTGAATTTTGTTCCTGTGTCACCAACAGTAAAAGGTCGAACCAACCTGAAGATCAAGGAGAAGTACTTGTCCCCCACTGGAAGCACTTCAAAGGGTTTGACCGTCAGCAGGTCCAACTCCAGTCTCAGTCTCTACAGCAGTGCCTCGGCCCCCACCAGCCCAATGACACGCAAGGCAAGATATGAATTCTGTTCTGAAAAGTATGAAATCTATTCATAGTGAATTGATCACAGAGAGTACAAGACAGACAAATACTGTGCTTCAGAGGATGTTAGAGGACCACTCTAGAAGAGTCTTCTGACCTATTTGACTCCACGTGGGGCGGTCTTGCTTTAGGCGTTACTCCGCAGAAGTTTCTCAGGTGATCGCTGCATCCGTCCGAGGAGCTCCATCGCTGCCTTGGGATCTGACCTCCAGTTCGTCACAGCAGGGGAAGACAACTCTCTGTCCCCATCAGGTCAGACAGTCAAAGGCGTTTTCAGCCTTTGTGATGTTTGTGTATGTTGAGACAGTTCAGTTCAAACACTTTGTTTGCATTCTTCTGCGCCCTCTAGACGAAGCTGAGAGGTTACCCACATGATTACGTCTGGCTTTGAGCATCATGTGTGCTGCAGCGCTCAAACCAAACCCAGACAGCCTCGGGGCCCTGAAACACAGTGATAAGATGGAGCAAAGTGACACAACAGACACTGAAGGAAAGGAACAGCGAAGGTCACTGGCAATGCTGGCGCTGGCGTTCACATGCACGCTAGGATTCTTTTGTCTCCTATTAATACACAACCATCGGACTGCAATGAGAGCAGGACTGCATGAATATTTATTGCATGAGTTGTTTTTTTTTTTTACAGCTTGTTTTTACTTCTGTGGTTTTCAAGATGACCAGAATCTGAATTTTACACACATAACACTTACTAACACAAGAGGTTGTGAATTCTCTGTCACTGGGGAGTTACAGGAACGGATGGAATGGATTTTGAGAGAGTGTTTGTACAGAGAACGTATAGCCAATGCCCTTCTGAACATCCAAAACAAACAAAAAACAAAACAAAAATAAAAACACATACCAAAAGCATATTAGCATGTGATGGTACAGTATACTATTCTTTGTTGAGTTGTTGTTTACCATGACGATAACACTGCTGGCAGGGCCACACTGATTGTGTCTTTCACTGTTGATGAGGTTTTGTGAGATGATTGATCAACTGATGTATGACCGATCATTGCTGATATGTAGAGATTATTTTCTCAGGATTGAGGTTTTTCTTTGGAACGTTACTGTGAATACATAGATGTGTTTGTTTCCTTTTAAAAGTTTTGTTTGGCGCGTTCTTGTCATTTGAAAAAAATGCACTTTCAGTCCGATTACATAGAGTAGGTTTGCGTAGAGAGACATTTAGCAGTTGCCATGAGGAAGAGAATTAATTCTGAGCCAAAAGCAGAATCCTTTTTTGATTTTAATGTGGGCTATTGCTTCAGTCCATTATGTAACTGTACAAACTATATCAGCTTTATCCTTGATTTTCAGTGTGTTCAATATGTAAGACATGACATCACATGAGTCATTGGCAGCCCAGGCTGTTCAGTGGTTCAATGGAAAGCGCCAGGCTTTGGTTACACCATAGTTTTCAATATCGGTTATTACTTTACAAACTGTGTTAAGTAGAGTCAAGTTCCAGTGTTTGTATTTGTGAGTTTATATTACAACTGCCTGATGTTCTTCATTGCAATTGTCTATGCAGTCATGAAAGGGATTTTTTTTTCATTTTAGATGAAAAAGTACCTTTTTCCTGTTTTCATGTGTTCATGTTTGCAGGAGATTGACAGTTTACTGGACTGTAAAAATACAATAGGCACTATTGCTATGCACCTGAAACTTTCTGTACTGTAAATGTTTCTCTACCCAGCACTCACTTGGATGTATGATTTTAGGGGTAACTGTAGACAAATGTCACTAATGATTTTATGTCCACTTGTACAAAATAAATCTTTTGTAATTTAATTTAGGAAAGAGTGTTTTTATCAAGATAAATCAGTTGCATTCATTGGCTGTTTTAATGAACAGTGAAACCATATGTGCCTCCAAGTGATGATTTAAGTCTCAAGTCCTGAGTCAAGACTGGTACAAAGAAGTCACAAGTCGGAGGCCCAAACAAACCGGCACCAGTAATCGCAGAATATTATTGTATTCGTAACCAGTGTGTTCACCTCTATATAATTCTGTCCATTTTGAACAATTACTAAACACTTTTCATTGTAATTTTAGGTTATCAGAATCATCTATATTCACACACACACACACACACACACACACACAACTCACCCTCGCTGGTGTCGATCAGGTCGCTCATTGAAACCTGTCAAGTTGTATTTGTTGAACTGGGCAGGTCAGCAGTACAGTGAGTGGACATTAATATCTTTGGCTTTGGACTCAATATAAAGTGATATTCAGTAGAAAAAATAAACGCAACACTCATTTTTGTGAACATTCTGCTGCTATGAAACTGCCCTGAACAAGCTCTACAATGTCACTCTGCAGTTACAGTTATGACACAACTATTACCTTTTGGAAGTTCAGTAATCAGGTATCTGATATCTGGGGCAAGGAGCAAGAAAACACAGACCTGTGTTTCACAGGTAATCTGACACAAGTCTGCATTCCATTTATCACCTTCTTTTTTTTGTGGTTCTTGTTTATTGCAGTTGACTTATTTGTAAATGCAAAAACCTACAGGCTGTCCTAAATCATACAATCATCCATCATATACTGTTGTATATGGGCCAATGTTCCATGAATGTATGACCGTTCAATGATGTTTTGGTTTTTTCGTCACAGAACATAGACTTCTTCCTATACATACTGTAGGTACGCTAAAATACTGTCAATGTTAACAAGTTAGACACACAAATGTCATTGTTATTCTTGAAGAGAACAAGGTGACATCCAGTACAGAGGAGGCTCCAACAGCACTGGAATGAAACACCATCCAATGAACTTACGGCTCCACAGGGGTTTTGTTTGAATGAGTGTTGAAGCTGAACAAAAACCAGCATGACCCTGACTATCAGGAAATCCAGGACGCTGTCCAAGATAGTCTTGTTAGCTTACCTGCCCCTGCCTGTTCACTGCTATTGGAGTGATGTTATATTCAGGTATATGACATTCACTGGAACCCTTCCCTTTCTCAACCACCACATTTGTACAGCCTTACCTTTGTCCATCCGTTCTCTCCTTTCTCGCCCTCTGTCCTCCACCCACTCCTGCTGCAGTCTAAGTTCCCAGGCTGGACCCCTGGCTCAGTCCTCGGCAGTCACATGACCCCAATCCAGAGAGCCAGACAGAGTACAGCACAAACTTGGTGTGCATTCATTCTCTGCAGACACATCTGAGGGCCGCTGTTGTGTTAGCGCTGTGACTCCATGTGAACAGAGTAACCCTCTGCATACTTTGCTCTTCTCACCAGAGTCTGTGCTTTGTTTCCCACCAGCAGGTAGGAGGCATTTACAGTGATTCATGGATGTCATTTCATCAGAAGTAGTTTGGTTTGGATACCAGCGAAATCTAATGAAACATGAGTAAATTTGTATTTTTAAACACAGTCGTACACACTGTGTTAGATACATTAGTTTGTTCTTTAGATGTGCATTACCTGACTTCATTCAATCAAATGCTCTAATGTTAGGGAGGAACACAGTTGTTATGATCAAAAGGCTCTTTGATAAGACGATGATGATGGTCAGGATGAAGGATGGAGTGTCGGTTAAAGATACCACTTGAGAGTGATGACATATGGATCTTCTCTGAAACCCTCCCTAACATCTAACTATAGAAAAAACTGCTGAAATGGAATATTAATCTGCTCTTCATCACAACTTTTTATCTCCTTTGTTACATGCTAAATGTATTCAAGTTCTTGTTAGAATATGTGAATGCATGCAAAACGTCTTTGTCATGTGCAGCATTAGAACCAAATGAGTAAAAGAAGGCATCAGTGTAGCAGTTTCCTTTTACGCTCTAACCTTGTCCAGAAACCTTCAACAAAGGAACTGCTTCGACTTCCTGGACAAGATAGTATCATAACTGGACTCCGGTGCGAAGGAAAGAGTTGTGAGAGTTATTTTTTGTTCATGTTCACTTGAACATTTTTTTTAGTTATTGTTTTTTTTTAAATTTGATTTTAACAGTGTGTATAAATTAATACAATCCATCAAGTACATATTAAACTCATTGTGATGCCGGAGCAACAGTCAAGATGGGGTCAGAAAGTTTAAAGGACTGAGTTTCTGATGAATGTTGAATTTGAAGTGTTGTCAGTGTGTTGTTGATAAACAACACATCACTTGGTATGAGGTGTGAAGTGTATGGGGCATGAATGAGAGAACACAGATCATCTTTGCAATACCGCTCCTAACAGCATGTGGAGCATGTATGTGTGTAAAACTGAGGGCAGGCCACAAGGTTGGAACCCGGTTGGGGGAGGGAGACGAATGAGGAGGAGCTGTTCGTAGTCAGCCCTCCCTCTTTCACTCCCCTTCCACATGGCTGTGCAATTCTAAAACCACCCTCCAGCAGAGAGAGAGTGTCATGGCGGCAGAGGACATGTGCGCCTGTGCAGGCCCACCCCCTCCACCGTCAAGTGTAGCAGAGACACGGAAGTAGACTTTAAGCCGGTTGGTAGTGTGTGTGTGTGGAGGAGAAAAGGGGGGAGGGAATGCATACACACACTGATGTAACTGAGAGAAGTGTTCACAATGGTGTGAACTATTTAGGGAAAGAGGAGAGCAGGCTCTTCATGTGCTTTGAACACGGTAAGATGATGGATTTCAAACATTAGGTGAAGGTGTGTATGCAGGAAGTAAAGGCTGGAGTGTGTTCCAACCATGGAATGGACAAAAGGGAAGGAAGATTATATACTATTTTGAATCTTAGGACCAGGTGAGGAGGAAGTTGCATGTTTACCTCATATACATGACATCAGCAATTCATCACAGCGGGTAAATGTGGGGAGTTGGGTTTTGTTTATGTCACAAGCGCATGCCTGCTTTTCACAGGAGCAGTGTGTTAGTGTGTGAAAGGTCAGGCTTCCGTCAGCTGGCCACAGAAGGATGGAATAAAAGACAGAGGACAGAGACAGACTGTGAAGGTCATGCTGACCACATCCAGTTGTGCTGTTTAATACTGTGGTGTTTTGCCACAGTCCACGAATGTCCCACCAAATTATTTGATGTTGATGATGATGATTGATGTTTTTTGTTTTTTTTTTGCCACATTTGCAAAAGTCAGGAAGTCTTAATATTTGTAGTGCACATATTTTATAGGGAAACTCAATTACTTTGTCATTATTATGAATTCAATACACGTTTAACATTGTTTTTTTCTTGCAATTTCTAAGAAAGAAAACCAAAAAGGTGACTATAAAGCATGAAAGAGCGAATGTTTGTAAACTAAATAATGGTTCATTCTGAATAACAGTCATCAGAGACAAATTACACTTTATTTGGTCTCCAGTCTCAGGAATTTAAAATGGATTTCTGTGACATTGTCATGCCTTTAGATTAATATAAGGAGGTGTGCCATTCTAGTAATCACGGTGTTGTTTGCTTTTCAGCTTGAACACGTCTTTATTTCCTGGTGTACCTCATTCATACCTCCATCATGTCACTGCTGACTCACGTGTTGGCGTGTCTGTTCGGTATGGGCTCCTGGGTGGCCATCAACGGGATGTGGGTGGAGCTCCCCCTTGTGGTACCAGACATCCCAGAGGGCTGGTACCTGCCGTCCTACCTCACGGTCCTCATCCAGATGGCCAACATAGGTCCCCTCTTCATCACCCTGATGCACCGCTTTCGTCCCGGGGTGCTGGACGAGCGGCCGGTCATCTACTGTATCGTAGTGTTGGGGGTCATCGCAACGCTCCTGCTGGCGTTCTTCTGGAGGCACACAGTGACAGTAGGAGGCTCTTTGCATAGTTTACCCCTGCTGGTGTTATGCTTTCTGCTTTCAGTGGTGGACTGCACCTCCTCTGTCACGTTCCTGCCTTTCATGATGCGGCTGCGTCCCCAATATCTCACCACATACTTTGTAGGTGAGGGCCTCAGCGGGCTGGTGCCTGCACTGGTGGCTCTTATTCAAGGTGTGGGCGTCGTTCACTGCCAGAACGCCACTTTGACTGATTCCTTGAACAGAACAATTGAGAATTCGTCCGTGGTCGGCAGTGGGGAGCTGCAAGCCGTCTACCAACCGGCTAAATTCTCAGCTCAAGGCTTCTTTCTGTTCCTTAGCGCTATGATGGTTGTGTGCTTGGTTGCTTTTACGCTACTCAATCATCACCCAGCTGTGGCTCGAGAGAAGAACAGCCTGTACTTCAGTGATGATCCAGCAACAGGGAAGAGAGAGCAAGGTTTCTCTCTGCACGCTCAAACACCAGAGCAGAAGCCGATGATCAGTCCATTTAAAGTTGCTCGGAGGGAACCTCGCGGCTCTTTTGGCATGGGAACGTACAGCAACCTGGAGGTGGTCTTCATCTTTGTTGTGCTGGCCTGGGTAAACGCTCTGACCAACGCCGTGCTGCCGTCGGTGCAGTCCTATTCCTGTCTGCCTTACGGGAACCAGGCCTACCATCCTCGCTGCCACCATGGCCGCGGTGGCAAATCCAGTGGCCTGCTTCATCGCTATGTTTATGCCGATAAGGTGAATTCCCAGAAAACCACACGCTATGTTTAAAAAGTTTAAAGAGTTTGAACAGGGGCCATCCCTTTTGCGTGGATGTTTGTTTGCAGGTCTCTCGTCTTCATGTGTTTCTTGACCATGTTTGGCAGTGGATTTGGAGCGTACATCATGGCCATGGCGGCCTTGAGTCCCTGTCCTTTGCTGGTCACCAGTGCCTCTGGAACGGCAGTTATAGTAAGACTCCTCCTCATGAAGACTGTTGAAACATGGCGAAATGGAAAACATTTGAGTTAAAATATGGATTAATTTTGAATATTGTGGTCTTTAATAAGACATTCATCATTCAGGGTGTCATATGTTAAACATATCAAATGCACATCTACTGAGGGTTTGCATTTCAGAGAGCACTTGCACAGAAATATTTCATCATCACAGGCGTGCAGATTCAAGTTTTTCTAGATTGCAGTGAAAGGTCACACCCTGGAAAGACTCTTCTCAGGAAAACAGAATTAACCTGGAAAAGATGGCACAACACTGTAACCATAAATTGTGTTTAGCTATTTGCATCTAGGAAAAATTCCCCCCTGGGTGAATTTACATTCAGTCATTGGACAAACGCTGTGATCAAATGTCTGTTAGGAACATTTGTTTGTAACAGACATGTCCATATGTCTATAGTAGACATACACATTTGTCTTTTCTGTGTTAATGTAGTAAAATACCTGTAAAATGTAATGTTCAATACAAAATATGTTGTAACCAACTGAAAAAAACAATGATAACAGCTGCTCTGCTTGTTTTGCCCATGACAGGTGCTGGTCTGGATCCTGTTTGTTCTGTCATTGTCTTATGTGAAGGTCATTATTGGGGTGATTCTACGTGATGAAGGACACAGCGCCCTCGTGTGGTGCGGGGCAGTAGTGCAGTTGGGTTCTATGGTTGGTGCTGTATCCATGTTCCCGCTGGTCAGTGTCTATGGACTTTTCAAGTCAGGTGATGCTTGCAACACCAAGTGCCCAGTGTAGTGCACAATTAGCAATGAAACACTGCTTTACAGTAATTAAAGTATACAGTCGCTCTGAACTAGTGCAGCCAGGAGCTTTACATACTCAAACATGTCTCAACGAAGCTGAGAGGCCTTAGGTGTCTATCTTCCACTTTATAAGCCTGATGTTTTAAACAAAGTCAAGTGGAAGATTTATGATTTACACAAATCTGTCTGTGGTTTTGAGGCTCTACACATCTGACCGAAATGTTACAGTTTCTTCTCTTTTTAGAAGTCAAAGGTATTTTATTGAAAGTGTAAAATGAATGTGAACGTGTTAAAGGTTTTGCTATTTAAATGTGCTTTATGTGTCAGAATTGTGATGATTATTGTTTACATATCTTCCTTTGTGAAACCTTTTGGCAATACTTAATAAAACAAGAAAGAGCTTTAGGTGGAATTTTTGAGTGTCTTTTGTTGTGGGTTTTGTGAAAGGGGCATTGTATCGGCTCTAGTGACATTGAGTCAAGTTACAATCACTCACCTCACTCCTCCTTTTCCACGTATGTACTATAGCCAGCAGGATACTTCACAGAATGTCCTTTATTTAGTTTTGGTTAATATGTCCCCCACAGTATTCGCCCCAATTTATTACCATTCACTGACATTCACAAGTGCCATTGGCGGTGTTGAACGTCATTATTTCTCTGTAGCCATCTCACCGTGAACCATCACAACACTCCCATATGTCTGAAATCCCACTTGCTCTTCCATTTCATCACTTTTCCTGTACATCTTTAATGCAGTGTGAATGTATTCAGTATTTGTATAACCATTTGATCAGACATTTGCAAAACAAAGTTACACAGTATTAAACCATCACTATAGATATCACTACAAATATGAATCATGACTGATTATACGACGGCGCTCTCATCTTATATTTTCATGTTGAGTGAACCTTGAGCACGAAGGCAATATGAAATGATGGTTGGCTTAATTTTTGTTCATTTAGTCTGTGACTTGTTGATTATTATGTCAGTTTTGTTTATAAGTTTAGACAAAAATGAACAAAAACACAAGCTGTTCTTTAACATTGCGTCCCCATTGGTATCCTGCACATATGTAAAGCAACACTAGAGGTCTCTGTTTGATAAAAAGTACAATTCTTCACCCTGACCGCCTCCATTTTCAAGCTGCAGTGAAGCTTGAAAGTGAATTGGTGTGACAGGTTTGACCTTTGGTTAAAACAGTCATGTCATATTTTCTGAATGAACCACTGCAGATTCAAGAACTTTGAAGTGAAATTTTAGAATAAAAGCAAATGTGAGCTCTCCTTTTGATTTTGAGGACTATATTAACTTGAAATGAAATATTAAGCATTTTTTTAGAAATCGATTTGAAATATTAAAAACACTGCGGTTCCCGTAAAAGCACAGAGATGCTGCTGAATGTCTGTTTAGATGGTGGACTGATGGGGGGTTACCGGAGTCACCGCAGTCACGTCTGTGTCATATCCTCCCTCACACAAATCAAAGTGTGTGTGTGTGTGCGTGTGTGTGTGTGTGTGTGTGTGTTCATGCTTCCTCAAGTCTACAGAGACAAACAGGAATGAGGAACTGATGTACAGTCAGAGTCTGATTCAGATCCCAGTGGTTCCTCAGTAAACATCTGGGGTTATCATCTCTGCGTTGCTCACACTTCACCCATTCTTCATGTCGCTTCTGACATTTTCTGTGACTAGTGTGCTGAGTTTAAATACTGCAGACTTGTTGGGAAAACATGTATCAAATGCTGTC
>NW_027614513.1:22500-25535 GCF_965212315.1 Lampetra planeri | reverse complement strand
AAATCCTACCCAGGATGGAGTTCCAGAAGTCCCGCAGCGAGCTGCACGAGCCGCGGGAACACCGGGAATGACCAAAAGGCACCCAGAAGTGAACCAGCGAAAGTGGGGACAATTTGAGAAAAAGTTGGAAAAAGGTCCGAAATTGTTTAAAAATCCTACCCAGGATGGAGTTCCAGAAGTCCCGCAGCGAGCTGCACGAGCCGCAGGAACACCGGGAATGACCAAAAGGCACCCAGAAGTGAACCAGCGAAAGTGGGGGACAATTTGAGAAAAAGTTGGAAAAAGGTCCGAAATTGATTAAAAATCCTACCCAGGATGGAGTTCCAGAAGCCCCGCAGCGAGCTGCGCGAGCCGCAGGAACACCGGGAATGACCAAAAGGCACCCAGAAGTGAACCATCAAAAGTGGGGGACAATTTGAGAAAAAGTTGGAAAAAGGTCCGAAATTGTTTAAAAATCCTACCCAGGATGGAGTTCCAGAAGCCCCGCAGCGAGCTGCGCGAGCTCCGGGACCCCCGGGAATGACCAAAAGATACCCAGGAGTGAACCAGCGAAAGTGGGGGACAATTTGAGGAAAAAGTTGGAAAAAGGTCCGAAATTGTTTAAAAATCCTACCCAGGATGGAGTTCCAGAAGTCCCGCAGCGAGCTGCACGAGCCGCAGGAACACCGGGAATGACCAAAAGGCACCCAGAAGTGAACCAGCGAAAGTGGGGGACAATTTGAGAAAAAGTTGGAAAAAGGTCCGAAATTGATTAAAAATCCTACCCAGGATGGAGTTCCAGAAGCCCCGCAGCGAGCTGCGCGAGCCGCAGGAACACCGGGAATGACCAAAAGGCACCCAGAAGTGAACCATCAAAAGTGGGGGACAATTTGAGAAAAAGTTGGAAAAAGGTCCGAAATTGTTTAAAAATCCTACCCAGGATGGAGTTCCAGAAGCCCCGCAGCGAGCTGCGCGAGCTCCGGGACCCCCGGGAATGACCAAAAGATACCCAGGAGTGAACCAGCGAAAGT
Organism: Lampetra planeri; assembly: GCF_965212315.1. Classification (NCBI taxonomy): domain Eukaryota; kingdom Metazoa; phylum Chordata; class Hyperoartia; order Petromyzontiformes; family Petromyzontidae; genus Lampetra; species Lampetra planeri. The sequence goes on along the minus strand of NW_027614513.1, from coordinate 24,525 downwards.
GGGGGACAATTTGAGAAAAAGTTGGAAAAAGGTCCGAAATTGTTTAAAAATCCTACCCAGGATGGAGTTCCAGAAGTCCCGCAGCGAGCTGCGCGAGCTCCGGGGCCCCCGGGAATGACCAAAAGATACCCAGGAGTGAACCAGCCCAAGTGGGGGACAAATGGAAGAAAAGCCGGGCCAAGTCCAAAAAAGTTGGATTTTTTGCCAAAGTGTCAACATGCGTGATTTTGTCAGAGTGTCCACTTTTGGGATTTTTTCTAAGTCCAACAACGAGAGAGGCCTGGCCTCCAGCCTGTCTAGCCTCTTCCATGAGACACTTAGAAAAAATCCCGTGCAAAAAAAGTGGATTTTTTCTAAGTCCAACAACGAGAGAGGCCTAAGTTCCAGCCTCCTTAGCCTCTTTCTTCCGTGGAGCAAAAGTTGGATTTTTTGCCTAAGTGTCAACATGCGTGATTTTGTCAGAGTGTCCACTTTTGGGATTTTTTCTAAGTCCAACAACGAGAGAGGCCTGGCCTCCAGCCTGTTTAGCCTCTTCCATGTGACACTTAGAAAAAATCCCGTGCAAAAAAAGTGGATTTTTTCTAAGTCCAACAACGAGAGAGGCCTAACTTCCAGCCTCCTTAGCCTCTTTCGTTCACATACTTAGAAAAAAATCCCAGCGCCAAGCCCAATGCATTTCAATGGGATTTATTTTTCGAGCCGGATTTTTTCTAAGTCCAACAACGAGAGAGGCTTGAGTTCTAGCCTACTTTAAGCCTCTTTCGATTTTCCCTGTTTTTACCAGGTCTACCAAAACACCCCCATCACGTTAGTAGGTGCGCCAGGCTTAGACAGGCCGAATTGGCAGGAAATGTGTCCGAGTCAAAGTGAGCTATTTTGGGACTCAAAAGTTGGATTTTCCCCCTCTTTTCGATGGTTCTTTTTTCGAATGGTTCTTCCAGGCTCTGAGGACAGGGGCTCACGCGGACATGCGTGGCCGCCTAGGGGGCGCTATCTCGGACACATTTAGGGACATGGACACCCTGGAAGAACAAACATAAAAATTTTTTCGACCTGATTTCAGACCAGCCTCTTTCTTAAGGACTTCCAGGACTCGAGCGACAGGGGCTCGGTCCTGAGTGCGCGCCCGGCCAGGGGGCGCTATCCCGGACACATTTCGGGACATTTAAACCATGGATGGACAAACATAAAAATTTTTTCGACCTGATTTCAGACCAGCCTCTTTCTTAAGGACTTCCAGGACTCGAGCGACAGGGGCTCGGTCCTGAGTGCGCGCCCGGCCAGGGGGCGCTATCCCGGACACATTTCGGGACATTTAAACCATGGATGGACAAACATAAAAATTGAAAGACCTGATTCGACCCAGCCTCTCGGGGCTTTTCCCAGGGCCGGAGCGACAGGGGCTCGGCCCTACGGCGTGCCCGCCTAGGGGCGCTATGACGGACACACCAGGGGACACGGACACCCTGGGTGGACAAACATAAAAAATTGAAAGACCTGATTCGACCCAGCCTCTCGGGGCTTTTCCCAGGGCCGGAGCGACAGGGGCTCGGCCCTACGGCGTGCCCGCCTAGGGGGCGCTATGACGGACACACCAGGGGACACGGACACCCTGGGTGGACAAACATAAAAAATTGAAAGACCTGATTCGACCCAGCCTCTCGGGGCTTTTCCCAGGGCCGGAGCGACAGGGGCTCGGTCCTACGGCGTGCCCGCCTAGGGGGCGCTATGACGGACACACCAGGGGACACGGACACCCTGGGTGGACAAACATAAAAATTGAAAGACCCGATTTGACCCAGCCTCTCGGGGCTTTCCAAGGGCCGGAGCGACAGGGGCTCGGTCCTACTGCACGGCCGCCTAGGGGGCGCTATCACGGACACATCAGGGGACACGGACACCCTGGATGGACAAACATAAAAATTGAAAGACCCGATTTGACCCAGCCTCTCGGGGCTTTCCAAGGGCCGGAGCGACAGGGGCTCGGTCCTACTGCACGGCCGCCTAGGGGGCGCCGTGCCGGAC
>NW_027614513.1:2500-12500 GCF_965212315.1 Lampetra planeri | reverse complement strand
TGCAAATATGACAGAGTATCTAGGAGGGTGTCGCTTCCAGAAGGCCCACCCGCCGTCAGCAACAAAAAGCTGGCTAACCCTAACCCTAACCCTAACCCTAATCCCAACCCTAACCCTAACCCTAACCCTAGGTGTCCAGGCGGGGGTCCCTTCCAGGAGGCCCCCCGGCCTTGGATCACCAGCCGGGTCGATAAGTCAAAAGTAGTCCCTCTATTTGATGGAAGTCAGAGGAAAAAAGCTGGAAATATGACAAGGTGTTCCGGAGGGAGTCCCTTCAAGAACGCCCCGCTAACCCTAACCCTAATCCCAACCCTAACCCTAACCCTAACCCTAAGTGTCCAGGCGGGTGTCCATTCCAGAAGGCCCACCCGCCTTGGATCACATTCCGGTTAAGAAACATGAAAAAAGTCCCTCTATTGAATGGAAGTCAGCACAAAAAAGCTGAAAATATGACAAAGTGTCAAGGAGGGTGTCGCTTCCAGAAGGCCCGCCCGCCTTGGATCGACACCCGGCTAAGAAACATGAAAAAAGTCCCTCTATTTAATGGAAGTCAGAGGGAAAAAAAGCTGGAATTTTTCTAAGTGTCAAAGTCGGGATTTTTTCTAAGTGTCAACTTTTGGAGTACCAACCCTTCCAAAACAAAGTCGGGATTTTTTCTAAGTGTCAACTTTTGGAGTACCAACCCTTCCAAAACAAAGTCGGGATTTTTTCTAAGTGTCAACTTTTGGAGTACCAACCCTTCCAAAACAAAGTCGGGATTTTTTCTAAGTGTCAACTTTTGGAGTACCAACACTTCCAAAACAAAGTCGGGATTTTTTCTAAGTGTCAACTTTTCGCGTACCAACCCTTCCAAAATAAAGTCGGGATTTTTTCTAAGTGTCAACTTTTAAAAGTCGGGATTTTTTCTAAGTGTCCACTTTTGCTGTACCATGCCCTCCAGGGTCATAGAAGCCCCAGAGTGAGACCTAAACAACCGGGCCGAGTGATGTCATTTGGGGCCCTATTTTGAGTCATTTTGTGGGATTTCGGTGACGCCGAGGAGCGAAGCAGGTGTTCCGGGAGGGGGGTGCCTGTCCATTTAAGAAGGCCGGCTTGCCGTGGATCTACACCCGGGTAGGGAATTCAAAATAGGTCCCTCTATTTGCTGGAAGTCAGCACAAAATATAGCTGTACATTTGCCCAAGGCTCTAAAGAGGGAAAGGCAACTTTAAGCCTGAAAAGGAAAGCGGGGATTTGGAGCCCTCCGGTGGACTTCCGCCGCCGCTGCACCCTTAGCTGGAAGTCAGTGCCAAAAAAAAAAAAAGAAGCTGCGAATAGTGTCCATGTGCCTGTCCCTTTAGGAAAGCCGGCTTGCCGTGGATCTCCACCCGGGTGGGGAATTCCAAATAGGTCCCTCTATTTGATGGAAGTCAGCAACAAAAAGCTGGAATTTTTCTAAGTGTCAAGGAGGGTGTCACTTCCAGAAGGCCCACCATTCTTGGATCGACACCCGGTTAAGAAAAATGAAAAAAGTCCCTCTATTTGATGGAAGTCAGCAACAAAAAGCTGGATTTTTTCTAAGTGTCAAGGAGGGTGTCGCTTCCAGAAGGCCCACCTGCCTTGGATCACCACCCGGTTAAGAAAAATGAAAAAAGTCCCTCTAGTTAATGGAAGTCAGCAACAAAAAGCTGGAATTTTTCTAAGTGTCAAGGAGGGTGTCGCTTCCAGAAGGCCCACCTGCCTTGGATCACCACCCGGTTAAGAAAAATGAAAAAAGTCCCTCTAGTTAATGGAAGTCAGCAACAAAAAGCTGGATTTTTTCTAAGTGTCAAGGAGGGTGTCGCTTCCAGAAGGCCCACCTGCCTTGGATCGACACCCGGTTAAGAAAAATGAAAAAAGTCCCTCTATTTGATGGAAGTCAGCAACAAAAAGCTGGATTTTTTCTAAGTGTCAAGGAGGGTGTCGCTTCCAGAAGGCCCACCTGCCTTGGATCACCACCCGGTTAAGAAAAATGAAAAAAGTCCCTCTAGTTAATGGAAGTCAGCAACAAAAAGCTGGAATTTTTCTAAGTGTCAAGGAGGGTGTCGCTTCCAGAAGGCCCACCTGCCTTGGATCGACACCCGGTTAAGAAAAATGAAAAAAGTCCCTCTATTTGATGGAAGTCAGCAACAAAAAGCTGGATTTTTTCTAAGTGTCAAGGAGGGTGTCGCTTCCAGAAGGCCCACCTGCCTTGGATCACCACCCGGTTAAGAAAAATGAAAAAAGTCCCTCTAGTTAATGGAAGTCAGCAACAAAAAGCTGGAATTTTTCTAAGTGTCAAGGAGGGTGTCGCTTCCAGAAGGCCCACCTGCCTTGGATCGACACCCGGTTAAGAAAAATGAAAAAAGTCCCTCTATTTAATGGAAGTCAGCAACAAAAAGCTGGATTTTTTCTAAGTGTGAAGGAGAGGGTCGCTTCCAGAAGGCCCACCTGCCTTGGATCGACACCCGGTTAAGAAACATGGAAAAAGTCCCTCTATTTGATGGAAGTCAGCAACAAAAAGCTGGATTTTTTCTAAGTGTCAAGGAGGGTGTCGCTTCCAGAAGGCCCACCCGCCTTGGATCGACACCCGGTTAAGAAACATGGAAAAAGTCCCTCTATTTGATGGAAGTCAGCAACAAAAAGCTGGATTTTTTCTAAGTGTCAAGGAGGGTGTCGCTTCCAGAAGGCCCACCCGCCTTGGATCGACACCCGGTTAAGAAACATGGAAAAAGTCCCTCTATTTGATGGAAGTCAGCAACAAAAAGCTGGATTTTTTCTAAGTGTCAAGGAGGGTGTCGCTTCCAGAAGGCCCACCCGCCTTGGATCGACACCCGGTTAAGAAACATGGAAAAAGTCCCTCTATTTGATGGAAGTCAGCAACAAAAAGCTGGATTTTTTCTAAGTGTCAAGGAGGGTGTCGCTTCCAGAAGGCCCACCCGCCTTGGATCGACACCCGGTTAAGAAACATGGAAAAAGTCCCTCTATTTGATGGAAGTCAGCAACAAAAAGCTGGATTTTTTCTAAGTGTCAAGGAGGGTGTCGCTTCCAGAAGGCCCACCCGCCTTGGATCGACACCCGGTTAAGAAACATGGAAAAAGTCCCTCTATTTGATGGAAGTCAGCAACAAAAAGCTGGATTTTTTCTAAGTGTAAAAGTTGGGATTTTTTCTAAGTGTCAACTTTTGGTGTACCAACCCTTCCAAAATAAAGTCGGGATTTTTTCTAAGTGTCAACTTTTGGTGTACCAACCCTTCCAAAATAAAGTCGGGATTTTTTCTAAGTGTCAACTTTTGGTGTACCAACCCTTCCAAAATAAAGTCGGGATTTTTTCTAAGTGTCAACTTTTGGTGTACCAACACTTCCAAAATAAAGTGGGGATTTTTTCTAAGTGTCAACTTATATAGTCGGGATTTTTTCTAAGTGTCAACTTATAAAGTGGGGATTTTTTTCCAAGTGTCAACCTGTAAAGTGGGGATTTTTTTCCCAAGTGTCCACTTTTGGTTCACCATGCCTTCCAGAGTCAAAGAAGCCCCCGAGTGAGACCCAAAAAACCGGACCGAGTGATGTCATTTGGGGTCCTATTTTCAGTCATTTTGTGGGATTTCGGTGACGCCGAGGAGGGAAGCAGGTGTCAAGGGACAGGGGGGGTGCCTGTCCCTTTAAGAAGGCCGGCTTGCCGTGGATCTACACCCGGGTAGGGAATTCAAAACAGGTCCCTCTATTTGCTGGAAGTCAGCACAAAAAAGCTGGAAATATGACAGGGGAAAAAAAAAAAGAAGAAGCTGCAATGATGGCAGAGTGTCCATGTGCCTGTCCCTTTAAGAAGGCCGGCTTGCCGTGGATCTCCACCCGGGTGGGGAATTCCAAATAGGTCCCTCTATTTGCTGGAAGTGCCCCCCCAAAAAGCTGTCCATTTCCCCAAGTTTTTAAGGAGGGAAAAGCCACTTTAAGCCTAAAAAGGAAAGCGGGGATTTGGAGCCCTCCGGTGGACTTCCGCCGCCGCTGCACCCTTAGAAGAAAAAGCTGCACTTATGGCAGAGTGTCCATGTGCCTGTGCCTTTAGGAAGGCCGGCTTGCCGTGGTTCTGCACCAGGGTAGGGAATTCAAAATAGGTCCCTCTATCTGCTGGAAGTCAGCACAAAAAAAAGCTGGAAATATGACAGAGTGTCAACTTTTAGTGTAATAGACCTGCGAAAGTCAAAGTCGGGATTTTTTCTAAGTGTCCACTTTTGGTGTACCAACCTTTCCAAAATAAAGTGGGGATTTTTTCTAAGTGTCCACTTTTGGTGTACCAACCTTTCCAAAATAAAGTGGGGATTTTTTCTAAGTGTCCACTTTTGGTGTACCAACCTTTCCAAAATAAAGTGGGGATTTTTTCTAAGTGTCAACTTATAAAGTCGGGATTTTTTCTAAGTGTCAACTTATAAAGTGGGGATTTTTTCTAAGTGTCAACTTATAAAGTCGGGATTTTTTCCAAGTGTCAACTTATAAAGTGGGGATTTTTTCCAAGTGTCAACTTATATAGTCGGGATTTTTTTTCAAAGTGTCAACTTGTAAAGTGGGGATTTTTTCCAAGTGTCTACTTTTGGTTCACCATGCCTTCCAGAGTCAAAGAAGCCCCCGAGTGAGACCCAAAGAACCGGACCGAGTGATGTCATTTGGGGTCCTATTTTCAGTCATTTTGTGGGATTTCGGTGACGCCGAGGAGGGAAGCAGGTGTCAAGGGACAGGGGGGTGCCTGTCCCTTTAAGAAGGCCGGCTTGCCGTGGATCTACACCCGGGTAGGGAATTCAAAACAGGTCCCTCTATTTGCTGGAAGTCAGCACGAAAAAAAGCTGGAAATATGACAGAGTGCCCCAAAAAAAAAAAGAAGCTGCAATGATGGCAGAGTGTCCATGTTGCTGTCCCTTTAGGAAGGCCGGCTCGCCGTGGATCTCCACCCGGGTGGGGAATTCCAAATAGGTCCCCTCCATTTGCTGGAAGTGCCCCCCCAAAAAGCTGTCCATTTCCCCAAGTTTTTAAGGGAAACAAAAACCAGGGTTGGGGTTGGATGCATCACACTGTAAGTCTCGGCTGCAGCCAGAAGCAAGTATTAAAAAGGTAGACATCAACCATCATTTAAAAAGGGGAAAACAAATCCATTCATCAATAAATCATATCCAAATTTAAAAAAAGAGGCAGCTCAAAAGAGAGGGTGTGTGTCCAGCAGAAAATAGGCATGATAAACAAAGAGGGCTGGGGTTTGGAGGAGGGCAAAATGTCCCGCAGCCGGCCGCCCGAGTTCCGGGATGCCCAGCACGTCCATAACGCACCCCGCAAAGTCAAACTGGAAGTGGAGGGGAAAAAAGCTGGGAAAGAAGTTAAATGTCCTCAAAGTGTTCCAAAATCAGTCCCACGAGTCCCGCAGCTGGCCACCCGAGTCCAGGGAAGCCCGGCACCTCCGTAACAAGGCCCGCAAAGTCACACTGCAAGTGGGGGAGAAAAGCTGGCATAGTAGCCAAAAGTCCTCAAAGTGTTCAAAAATCAGTCCCCCACCAGCCCCGCAGCTGGCCACCCGAGTCCAGGGACGCCCGGCACAGCCCGTAACGCACCCCGCAAAGTCAAACTGCAAGTGGGGGAGAAAAGCTGGGGGAAAATCCAAAAGTCCTCAAAGTTTTCAAAATCCGCACCCGGGACTGAGTCCAGCAAGTCCCCCCGGTCCCAAAAATGCCATTTTTTTCAAAAAATACCCAAAAAATGCGGGGGCCGGATTTCGGAACCGGCGTACCGCTTTCGGCCCGCGTGCCCTAGATTGGAGACCGATGTCAAAAATGGACGCCGGTCGGGTATTTTTTTCCTTGGGGTCTATAGAGAGTAAATCCGGAGGAAAATTGGCCTTACGAGCAAAGGAGGGATTTTAGGGGGCATAACGTCCAGCCGCGTGCCTCCCGGGTCCCGGGGAAGAGAAAGTCCAGAAAACTCATAAAATCATGCCCAGCATGGAGATCCACAAGTCCCGCCGCAGGCCCGAGGCTTCCCGGGTCCCGGGAATGACCAAAAGACACCCAGGAGTGGACCATCGAAAGTGGGAGGGAAATGGAGGGAAAGTCGGGAAAAAAGGTCCAAAATGGGTTGAAAATCATATGATCCCACCCAGGGTAGAGTTCCACAAGTCCCGCAGCGAGCTGCACGAGCCGCAGGAACACCGGGAATGACCAAAAGGCACCCAGAAGTGAACCAGCGAAAGTGGGGGAAAAATGGAGGAAAAGGAGGAAAAAGTACCAAATTGTTTAAAAATCCTACCCAGGATGGAGTTCCACAAGTCCCGCAGCGAGCTGCACGAGCCGCAGGAACACCGGGAATGACCAAAAGGCACCCAGAAGTGAACCAGCGAAAGTGGGGGAAAAAATGGAGGAAAAGGAGGAAAAAGTACCAAATTGTTTAAAAATCCTACCCAGGATGGAGTTCCACAAGTCCCGCAGCGAGCTGCACGAGCCGCAGGAACACCGGGAATGACCAAAAGGCACCCAGAAGTGAACCAGCGAAAGTGGGGGAAAAATGGAGGAAAAGGAGGAAAAAGTGCCAAATTGTTTAAAAATCCTACCCAGGATGGAGTTCCAGAAGCCCTGCAGCGAGCTGCACGAGCCGCAGGAACACCGGGAATGACCAAAAGGCACCCAGAAGTGAACCATCAAAAGTGGGGGACAATTTGAGAAAAAGTTGGAAAAAGGTCCGAAATTGATTAAAAATCCTACCCAGGATGGAGTTCCAGAAGCCCCGCAGCGAGCTGCGCGAGCCGCAGGAACACCGGGAATGACCAAAAGGCACCCAGAAGTGAACCATCAAAAGTGGGGGACAATTTGAGAAAAAGTTGGAAAAAGGTCCGAAATTGATTAAAAATCCTACCCAGGATGGAGTTCCAGAAGCCCCGCAGCGAGCTGCACGAGCCGCAGGAACACCGGGAATGACCAAAAGGCACCCAGAAGTGAACCATCAAAAGTGGGGGACAATTTGAGAAAAAGTTGGAAAAAGGTCCGAAATTGATTAAAAATCCTACCCAGGATGGAGTTCCAGAAGTCCCGCAGCGAGCTGCACGAGCCGCAGGAACACCGGGAATGACCAAAAGGCACCCAGAAGTGAACCATCAAAAGTGGGGGACAATTTGAGAAAAAGTTGGAAAAAGGTCCGAAATTGATTAAAAATCCTACCCAGGATGGAGTTCCAGAAGTCCCGCAGCGAGCTGCACGAGCCGCGGGAACACCGGGAATGACCAAAAGGCACCCAGAAGTGAACCAGCGAAAGTGGGGGACAATTTGAGAAAAAGTTGGAAAAAGGTCCGAAATTGTTTAAAAATCCTACCCAGGATGGAGTTCCAGAAGTCCCGCAGCGAGCTGCACGAGCCGCAGGAACACCGGGAATGACCAAAAGGCACCCAGAAGTGAACCAGCGAAAGTGGGGGACAATTTGAGAAAAAGTTGGAAAAAGGTCCGAAATTGATTAAAAATCCTACCCAGGATGGAGTTCCAGAAGCCCCGCAGCGAGCTGCGCGAGCCGCAGGAACACCGGGAATGACCAAAGGCACCCAGAAGTGAACCATCAAAAGTGGGGGACAATTTGAGAAAAAGTTGGAAAAAGGTCCGAAATTGTTTAAAAATCCTACCCAGGATGGAGTTCCAGAAGCCCCGCAGCGAGCTGCGCGAGCTCCGGGACCCCCGGGAATGACCAAAAGATACCCAGGAGTGAACCAGCGAAAGTGGGGACAATTTGAGGAAAAAGTTGGAAAAAGGTCCGAAATTGTTTAAAAATCCTACCCAGGATGGAGTTCCAGAAGTCCGCAGCGAGCTGCACGAGCCGCAGGAACACCGGGAATGACCAAAAGGCACCCAGAAGTGAACCAGCGAAAGTGGGGGACAATTTGAGAAAAAGTTGGAAAAAGGTCCGAAATTGATTAAAAATCCTACCCAGGATGGAGTTCCAGAAGCCCCGCAGCGAGCTGCGCGAGCCGCAGGAACACCGGGAATGACCAAAAGGCACCCAGAAGTGAACCATCAAAAGTGGGGGACAATTTGAGAAAAAGTTGGAAAAAGGTCCGAAATTGTTTAAAAATCCTACCCAGGATGGAGTTCCAGAAGCCCCGCAGCGAGCTGCGCGAGCTCCGGGACCCCCGGGAATGACCAAAAGATACCCAGGAGTGAACCAGCGAAAGTGGGGGACAATTTGAGAAAAAGTTGGAAAAAGGTCCGAAATTGTTTAAAAATCCTACCCAGGATGGAGTTCCAGAAGTCCCGCAGCGAGCTGCGCGAGCTCCGGGGCCCCCGGGAATGACCAAAAGATACCCAGGAGTGAACCAGCCCAAGTGGGGGACAAATGGAAGAAAAGCCGGGCCAAGTCCAAAAAAGTTGGAATTTTTTGCCAAAGTGTCAACATGCGTGATTTTGTCAGAGTGTCCACTTTTGGGATTTTTTCTAAGTCCAACAACGAGAGAGGCCTGGCCTCCAGCCTGTCTAGCCTCTTCCATGAGACACTTAGAAAAAATCCCGTGCAAAAAAAGTGGATTTTTTCTAAGTCCAACAACGAGAGAGGCCTAAGTTCCAGCCTCCTTAGCCTCTTTCTTCCGTGGAGCAAAAGTTGGATTTTTTGCCTAAGTGTCAACATGCGTGATTTTGTCAGAGTGTCCACTTTTGGGATTTTTTCTAAGTCCAACAACGAGAGAGGCCTGGCCTCCAGCCTGTTTAGCCTCTTCCATGTGACACTTAGAAAAAATCCCGTGCAAAAAAAGTGGATTTTTTCTAAGTCCAACAACGAGAGAGGCCTAACTTCCAGCCTCCTTAGCCTCTTTCGTTCACATACTTAGAAAAAAATCCCAGCGCCAAGCCCAATGCATTTCAATGGGATTTATTTTTCGAGCCGGATTTTTTCTAAGTCCAACAACGAGAGAGGCTTGAGTTCTAGCCTACTTTAAGCCTCTTTCGATTTTCCCTGTTTTTACCAGGTCTACCAAAACACCCCCATCACGTTAGTAGGTGCGCCAGGCTTAGACAGGCCGAATTGGCAGGAAATGTGTCCGAGTCAAAGTGAGCTATTTTGGGACTCAAAAGTTGGATTTTCCCCCCTCTTTTCGATGGTTCTTTTTTCGAATGGTTCTTCCAGGCTCTGAGGACAGGGGCTCACGCGGACATGCGTGGCCGCCTAGGGGGCGCTATCTCGGACACATTTAGGGACATGGACACCCTGGAAGAACAAACATAAAAATTTTTTCGACCTGATTTCAGACCAGCCTCTTTCTTAAGGACTTCCAGGACTCGAGCGACAGGGGCTCGGTCCTGAGTGCGCGCCCGGCCAGGGGGCGCTATCCCGGACACATTTCGGGACATTTAAACCATGGATGGACAAACATAAAAATTTTTTCGACCTGATTTCAGACCAGCCTCTTTCTTAAGGACTTCCAGGACTCGAGCGACAGGGGCTCGGTCCTGAGTGCGCGCCCGGCCAGGGGGCGCTATCCCGGACACATTTCGGGACATTTAAACCATGGATGGACAAACATAAAAATTGAAAGACCTGATTCGACCCAGCCTCTCGGGGCTTTTCCCAGGGCCGGAGCGACAGGGGCTCGGCCCTACGGCGTGCCCGCCTAGGGGGCGCTATGACGGACACACCAGGGGACACGGACACCCTGGGTGGACAAACATAAAAAATTGAAAGACCTGATTCGACCCAGCCTCTCGGGGCTTTTCCCAGGGCCGGAGCGACAGGGGCTCGGCCCTACGGCGTGCCCGCCTAGGGGGCGCTATGACGGACACACCAGGGGACACGGACACCCTGGGTGGACAAACATAAAAAATTGAAAGACCTGATTCGACCCAGCCTCTCGGGGCTTTTCCCAGGGCCGGAGCGACAGGGGCTCGGTCCTACGGCGTGCCCGCCTAGGGGGCGCTATGACGGACACACCAGGGGACACGGACACCCTGGGTGGACAAACATAAAAATTGAAAGACCCGATTTGACCCAGCCTCTCGGGG
>NW_027614512.1:0-25585 GCF_965212315.1 Lampetra planeri | reverse complement strand
GATTTATGAAAGCACTAAAAGGGTAAAACATCCAAGGGGGTGAATACTTATGATAGTGAATGTACAGTGCCGTACATTCACTCGTGCGCTTACAATTCAATAAAAGTCTAAGAAATGGTGGAGCTTCTGCCATCAGCAAGGTGCAGTGAGCTCCACACAGCAAAACTGTCTGACAACCGAGGGCCATGCTGATCATCAAATTGTCGGGACCGGACAGGTGAAAAAAAAAAATTATAATACTAATAATAATTTGACTGAATTTTTAATTCAAATACATTTGACTGAACATATTTTGCGGTCCTATAATAAATTGTTTATTCATTCACTGGTCACACAGCATTTTAGCCCTTAATCTTTGACATTTACTACACTATTTATTTTGAATCATCTTTTTTTGTACATGTTGATTGGTTCAATTAATAGTTTTAGGGGTTAATACGTATGCCACAGATTGTCTTGTGGGTTTAGATACGATTGTTTTGAATCGCAGATCTCCCATTGTTTATGGCCAAAGCTATTAATAGTGTCGTAGTATCCTGGGTTATTGAGTGGCTATAAAACATAAATAGAGCAGGTTCAATATTTCTGTCCAGGAGTTTGTAACAGGGTAGATGATTAGATTCATAATTCATACTATCACTTTGAGGTCGCTGTGGTCTGGAACAGATCAGCTCCTGATCAGTGGGATTTGGCTGGTCTAAAAATGCCCTCCGCCCTATTTTGACGATGCTGATTGAAAAAAGTATTTATTTTTGCCAGCTCCCACAGCAGTCCTGTTCCAGCAACAGCTGGAAACATGACGTCACTGCCGGTAAAATGTCGACCTGGACGATTTCAAGTTAGCATGCCCACCTCAGCCAGTGGATCGTCACTATTTTTCAACATTTTATTCTTGGTGGGAGACTCAGCAGCGCCACCCTGAGCCGCGTCAAAGTAATGACACTGCAGGACGGACATGCTCAGAGAAGCGTCAATAAAATTGGAATGAAATAAATGAATGAATAAACAATATTCTGTCATGAAATCAAATTAATGTCATGGTTTATCGCTCTCATTATTGAACTAGGAATGCACCTGACTGCTTATTTAGTTACTGGTTATTTTCTAAATTTAAGATTCTTTTTAGTCCACTGAAAGCCTTGCATCTGGAATTCTGTGAATTGTTTAACTGTGTTGAGATAATTGTCCTCTTTCTGGTCCTTAATACAATATAATATACAAACTGGAAAATCCATTATCACAAAGTCTTGGCAGTCTTACATTAAGCCACAAACACAGTACACAGTGCCTTGTGAAAGTATTCAAACCCACTGAACTTCTCCACAAAATGTGCTTAATTGGGATTTTCTGTGACAGACCAACTTAATGTAGTACTGGGGTGGCCAAACCAGCCCTCAAGGCCCCCTATTTAACAGGTTTTAGATGTCACCCTGCGCCTACAAGGTGACGTTACCTGAATTAATTCATGTGCAGTTCTGCAGAGGCCGAGCAGCTGATTGAATCACCTATGTAGGATCAGGGCGACATCTAAAACCTGCAGTATAGTTCGCTTTGGTTTTAATTTCTGTAAGAATTCAGCTTTTCTGTGACTGCTCTGTGACATCATGAAGCCTGAGGAACACATCGCTCAGGTAAATTGTGGAGAGGTTTGAAGCAAGGTCAGATTAGAAGAAACAAAGATGAGCAGCAGGAACATGTAGACGGTGCCTTGAGTGTTTGTGAACAGCAATTTTCAAGTCTTACCACAGAAACCACAGTTTCTCAGTTGGATTTTGGTCTGGACTTTCTGGTTCATTCTAACACATGAATATGCTTTGATCTAAACCAGCGTTTTTCAAAGTGTGATGCCCGTTCTCACAATGTTGAGACAAGCAGCGTTGTCCATGGGTTCACATTGACGATAAAAGTATCTGACTGACGCTGATCTGGTCATTATAATTGATAAGTTCATTTGAGGAATTGCACAAATAGGCCTGAAAATCATTTTGTTGAACTGAGGTGAGGACTATTGTTGAATCTGTTTTCAGTTTAGGACAGGGAGATCATTTGAAGTTAGGATGGGAGAATATGTTTTTAAAAAATCTATTGAAAAGAAGTGAAGATAAAATAAAGAATTAAGAAAAACAAAGACGTTTATAACATTTATTGTTGGGGGGGTGCAGCTGCTTTTGAGTTCTCTTAAGGGAGGCTCACACACACTCCCACACTTTGAAAACCCTTGGTCTAAAGCATTCCATTCTAGCTCCGGTCGTTTTGGGTCATTGTCCTGCTGAAAGGTCAACAAGGTCGACCTCCACATCAGTCTCAACTTTTTTGGCAGACTCTAAAGGTTTTCTATGAAGATTGTCCTGTATTTGTCTTCATCCATCTTCATCATCAACTTTGACCAGCTTCTCTGTCCCTGCTGAAGAAAAACATCCACAGGATGATGCTACTGTCACCACCTTGTTTCATGGTGGTGATGTGTGTGAGTGTGTGTGTGTGTGTGTGTGTGTGTGTGTGTGTGTGTGTGTGTGTGTGTGTGTGTGTGTGTGTGTGTGTGTGTGTGTGTGTTTCTCATCTCATCAGTACACCTTCTTTTTCACTGTCACACAGGACTTCTCATGGCTTTCTTTTCTTGACCCTCTGCCATAAAGGCCAGATTAGTGGAGTTCAGTAGTAGTCCTGTGGGCAGATTCTCCCACTTAAGCTGTGGAGCTCTCCACAGAGAGATCAGCTGCTCCAAAGTCACCATGGGCCTCTGGCTGCTTCTCTGATTAAGGCTCTCCTTGAGCGTCGGTCAGCCAGGATGTCTGTGAATATCTGTAAAACAATATGTTAAGAATAATAGAGATCTAAACACAGTTACAAAATTCGAAGAATTCCAGATGCAACATTTTCACGTGACTGGAACTTTTAATTCAGAAAATAACCAATCACTAAATGAGCAGTCTGGTGGATTCCTAGTTTAGTAACTACAACATGAATTGAATTTCATAAAAGAACATATTTAATTCATTCATTTATTCATTTCATTCCAATTTTACTGGTGCTGCTCTGAGCACAAGACAAACCTGCAGTGTCATTAGTGTAATGCAACTCATGGTGGAACTGCTGAGTCTACCCAAGAATCCATATTTTTTACAAATGGTCCATGGTCTCCATACGATACAGGAGGGAGATTGGCATCTCTGTACCCACCACAGAAGTCTGATACTGTCTTGCAGCAGGTTGGTGAGGATCATCAGCTTAAGCCTGATTTATGCTTCTGCAAATCAGCATTGTATATACTACCTTGGGTGGGGGCATAGGGTTAGGCTCTCCAGAAATGTAACTCGTCGTTACGGAGACGTCACGTGACAACCTGTTTGCGGTACATGTTTTTCCTCAGCTGTCAGAGGGTCACTTCCTTATTTTCAGAGGAAATAGAACCGTCCTAAAGGTTGTTGATGAGCAGAACATGATGACCAACTTGTTGTAATTAGTCTGGCAACATCTGCTCACTTTTAGTTGCTGTCGCTTGAAGGTAACTAAGAAAAACACTGAGAAGCAGAAAAATCTAAATACAGTGCCTGACACGCACGCAGAAGTAGAACTAGGTCATGAGCGCCTCCTTCTGGCAAAGTACAATGGTCCTGCTTCCAGTAACAAGATAAGATAAGATAAATCTTTATTTGTCTCACAGTGGAGAAATTTGCAATTTACAGCAGATTCAAGAGACAGTGGTTGATAGAAAATAAGGTTGATAAAAAATAAAATAAAATACAAAAGAAATTAAAATTAAAAATCAAAAGTTAAAAAATTCTAAATTAACTGTACACAATACAAGACACTATATACATTCATGCATACATTCATCCGTGTTTACCTATGTAAGTCTATGTACATATAAGTACACACAATATGCTTGACATTAATATATATATATCAACATACATAGGTAAACTGACAGAATTAGCAGGTGACAAAGTGGTGCAGTGACAGATTCAGACGTGTTTGTTGAATAGTCTGACAGCAGTCGGCAGGAACGGACGGCGGTACCTCTTCTTCCTACAGCGCGGGTGTAACAGTCTCTTGCTGAAGGCGCTGCCTAGTGCTGTCAGAGTGTCCTGGAGGGGGTGGGAGGGTCTGTCCGACATAGCTGTTAGCTTAGCCAGTGTCCTCTTGTTGCCCATCTCCTCCAGACTGTCCAGGGAGCAGCCCAGGACAGAGCTGGGCCCTCCTGACCAGCCTGTCCAGCTGTATATTTTTCTTTTTGGGGGGCTAAAAAGACTCAGTGCTGTGTCAGTATTGGTTGATCTTCTATCGACTGTACCAGAGGTGGATCCTCTTTCTGAAATGTTTCTCTTATCAAGTCATCTGTCATCAGACCTTTGCTTCCGATAAGCCCTGTAAGGAGGATTACAACTGTGGCCCAACGTCTCTGTTATGTCTGTACAATTACAAGCAGCTTTACTCCGGGCTCAAGTGCAGTCCTATAAATTCACGCCGCTGCAGAAGCAACTCGCTGGTTTGAGCCACACACCTGAGGCTGGGTCTGAATTTAGAACCACTTGTCTCCACAAATGCAGATGTGACATGAACCAGCAGAGACAGAATAACACATTAGAGCTGTGAGATCCTTAATTTAGTTCAGTGAAGGGAAAGGCAGCAGGGAGAAACATCAGTCTGGTGTTTCTCTTGCACTGAATGACAGCTTCATCTCAGAACTGCATCACACCTGAAACCTTCATTTATCCAGACACGAACATGTGAGAGACGGGCTTCGATGTCTGAAGTTCATCTTGCTCAGTCATGTCATGATCATTAGCTTGAATAAATCTTCTTAGATGATGGTGATAACTTACAGGATTTACATGGGGACACAAAAGAAAGTTCAAAAATTAATTGACCATTGCTAGCATGTGTTAGCATGAGCTCCTTAATGAGCCACGCTTGTGTTGAACACACACTCAGGGGCAGACGATAGCACTCGATCATAACGTGATTCAATGACACGCCTGAACTCCTCAGCTCTCTTACATAAGCGACTGACATGACAGCGCATGTTAGTGAGTGGATCAAAGCAAAAGTCCAGAGCTTCGGCACGTTTCATTAAACAACGGTCCCTCGTATGAAGAATGGAGAGAACACAGACCTGTGACCAGTAAGACGTGTGTGTATGTGTGTGTGTAGGTGGGTGCCACACGCACACCAACACATACACACACGCACACAGACGCTTGTCTCTACTGATTTGCTGAGAGGTACATGACTTCAGCAAATGACAAAGCCTGTTGTTTTGTGGTTTTATCTTCTTTGCGGCTGTCACAGTCGTCTTGTGTTGTTTCCTGGATGTTCTGTTGCTGCAGGAACAACTTGTGTTTGTTCTTCTGCTGTCTCATTCGCAACGTTAAAGTGCCCCCCCAGTGGACGAAGGAGGGAAAGGAAGACCAAAAATGCTAATCAGTTTTCATATACTGGTAATAGTCCAGACCTGCTGACAGAGGATCAAAGAGAATTCATCTGACCTGACTCACACCGATCATTACAGCTACAGATGATATTTGTCTCATTCAGTGGTTGTTTGTCCTCAAGAACAAACCTTACTGACAAGAAAAAAAAAATAATGTAATAGTTTCCTCTTTTCCTGCGTGTTATGTATTTCTACTCTAATGTTTCTGTTTGCACATTTAAAACATTAAAATCACGTGTTTGTGACACTGACTTTGATTCAAAAACATATGTCAGTTTTAGGCCTTGGTTGAAATACTTGGAAATGCAGAATGTCAACCCAGAGATTTTTTGACAAGCCAATGAAGTCATGTTTCTTGACAGCTCATACATATTCATATGTGTATGTGTGTGTGTGTGTGTGTGAGAGATGGAAGTGGAAGTGATCAAATATGGTTTCTCACCCTACAGAGGATTAAAAGAAAATGTTGAGTTGAGTTGAATCAATGTTTCAAATGACTGATCAATATAAGCTGCAGATGTTGTTGCTTCTTTTCAATATATTTAGGTTCTCAGATGGTTTAATGTAAATGTTTTGTACAATAAAACATCATGCAAAGGCATTTTAAAGAAGTTTTTCACATTACAGGAGGGATTGCTCAAACTTGGCATCTCGATGTGTCAGCGTGCCTTTAAACATTCAAACCTAAATGTCTTTCAAAATAAGTTATTTTCCCTTTAAAGAAACATCAAAAACATCTGTGTTTCAATCAAAGTGTTTTTCTACTGTTCTCATGAAACAATTAGGTGCAGATGTGAATAAATCTGAGTGGACGCCACAGAGCAGCAAACATAAAACACACATCAGCTGTCAGACAGATGCTATGTGCTTCATTTTGGTCCTGACTCATCATTCTGTTCGTGAAATAGCTGCAAGCCTCGAACACAGTCAGCATCTCGTTTCCTGCTGTTCACTCTTTGATGGAAGTTTAATCTAATAATCTTTAACTCCTTAAACTCCTGTTTTATCCCCAGTACCACAAGAGATATAAGCATTCATGTTGACGTCTCCAGGTCAGGATCATCATCAAACTGTCGAAAGTGCTTATTCATTTCTCGCAGGCAAACGAGCCGCACAGAGGACAGAAACACACGTGATATTTGTCAGTATCTTTGTTTGTGTTTCACATCAGATGGTTAAAATACAATGAATCACATTCACTCATCGGGCTGATAATTTTTAAGGAAAACATAAGAAACTTGTGCAACCTAAAATGGACCAGACTCAGTGAATAGCTCCCTGAGCTTTAGTGAATTGAGCACATCAAATCTAAAAAGTGTACAAGCTCCTACACCCTATGATTGCTAATTTAACTGTCTAGACCAATGAGCAGCGATGGCTAACATGTCTCTGGGGTCATCAGGTGGGGGGTCACCTCCCTTCAACAGTGTTTCGTCTAGTTGGTCCCACAACACCTCCAGGAGGCTAGACAGTGATCACTGGCGTCCCAGAGTCACTCCCCTAATGCCAGCCATCACTGCTCCTCCTATAACCATGTCCAACCACAAACAGATTCGGCAAACAAACTCACCTAAAACAGTTCTGTTATGTTTTGCAAGACTAAATGTTTTTCTGAAAGTGGCGGCCATTTTTGGGTGAGGAAGGTAGAGGCAGGGAGAGATGCCTCGTCAGGCTAAGAGCTGTCCCCTGCCGGGTCTGGCTGTACTGATAATTAGAACAGCCTCCGCAAACATGATGAGAACAGATGTCTCCTACTCCAGTTCATGCCACTTCACAGCCCCCAACCTGGAGCTCTGTCTGCTGCTGGACACACCCACTCACCTTGTCAACGGGCAAACGGCAGGGTAGACTAGTCGTCACCTACTACCTACAATTTAGAGTGATCAACTAACCTTAGCATGATTTTGGAGCCAGAGTACCCAGGTAAAGCATGCAAACTTTACATTACACAGAAAGATCCCTGGCCAAGAGTTGTGGAAGAAAAATACTTTCTTCCAAGTGTAAGACAGACATGCTGATGCTTCATTCCTTGTTGAGTCTTGATGTTAATCAGAGCCTTTTGATCAAGGAATTTACCCCAGACATTCTCCTGTCCCTTCTCTGACACATGTGTTATAATCTGGTGCTGTCCTTTTCCTTTGTTCACCTGGGACCAAATGGCTTCCTTACATCCACGGCTCTACCTGCTTCCTACCACCTGCTGAGTGTGTCTGTGAACCTGAACTGTGTTGCAAATACCTTTTCCTACCTTCTGCTTTACTCACCCTGTCTGATCACACCCACACTCTGTAACCCATTGTATAAATGTTGCTCTGCCCTGGGCTCTTGGTCAGTTTCCTCTACCAGACCTGCTCTGTGCCAGAGGGCTCACCGTTTTCTAGATTACTATTAAACCACCACAGCAAACACTGGATCTTGAGAATTTTCTTCAACAGAATCAATCCATGAACCTTCTCACGATGAGGCAACAGCGCTAACCACTGCACCATTGGCCATCATTACAAACATCACAGACTAAATTAAGTTGCACAATGAAAATGTTTGCATTTAAACATGCTAATCTCGTTTTATTTCTGATCAGATCAAATATGCATTTTTGTTTTCACACGTTCAGAGAAATGATGTTGGAATGCTGGTGATGTTTTTGGGGTGGAGCTGGACTTATTGATAGTGGCTCCAGTGACATGTGGTGAGGTTGATGTCTGCTGACCACTGACTTTATCCAATCGATCTACAAACATATGGACCTAAAGTTGGAGCTGATTCACCATCACCACCACCAAAAAAAGGTTTTATGACCTTATAAATAAGTCTACATACCGCTCCTTCTGAACAAAAGCATCATAACTTGTTTGTAGAAGGGCCCTTTGTTTCCATGGAGACCGTTGGTCTTTAATTATACCTCCTTCCTCCATTGAAAGTCCAGTTTAGAAATGGTTTGAGTTTGAGAAAAATCATCTCACCTGACTGCACATCACTGGTGGTGTCAGACAGGCGTTAAAGGCCATTATGGACAATGTCTCCCATCTGAACAGTCACCTGAACAGTCACAGGAGGACATTCAGTCAGAGACTGAGTCCACCTAGATCAGGGGTGCCAAAAACCGGTCCTCGAGAGCTATTTATCCTGCAGGTTTTAGATGTCACCCCGCTCCTACACACCTGATTCAAATCAGCTGCTCATTGTCAGGTCTCTGCAGAACTTTGCAGAGACTGATTCAGGTGATCAGGTGTGTAGGAGCAGGGGTGACATGGAAAACCTGATGGGTGCCAGGATGGGTAGCTCTCGAGGACTGGTTTGGGCACCCCTGACCTAGATTAACCACAGAATGAAGCAGGGGAAGGTTTGTGCCTATGGTCTTCTGGCTGAACAGCACATACACTGTACAGAGAGAGAGAGAGAGAAAGAGATTTCCTGTCAGACCACAACTGTCTGCTTTAGAAAATATCCCAGAGGCAGAGTTCGGTTCTAATCCCTAGAAATTAACACACTTTTCATTCTAATGTACTACAACTAATTCCCTGCGTGGAAGAAGATAATGCTTGTATTCATATTCGGGGCATGTGTCAGGATTATGAGCCACATTATCATTTTAAATTGCTGAGGGGGCAATTTAGAACTGCACATCGCTTGTCATCCTCTGTACACACACTCTCACAGAGGACAGATAAAGTGTAGAACAAGATGAGCGCTTTAATGTTCATTATTGCTACAAAAAAAAAGGCTTGTCACATTAAACGGCAGCATAGTTACATGTGGTGGGTTGTGAGAGAATTACAGTCTGAGTGAAGAGCTGCTGAGTGAGACAGGACAGTGACATAGATGTAAAATGACATAGATCAGTGCAGCAATAGTTCTTCTGCTGCACAAACACATCCACTCTCTGTTCCCTCCTGTTGCTCACCAAGAGATAAACGAAGCAGAAAGGAACAAACTGGAGAAAGTTTTCTTTCCCGTCTGCAGATCATCTGCTGATCTTGCTGCTTGTTTCAAGTCCTGGAGATAAATCCAGTGATGTTTGTCAAGTATCAAATATTTAGGAACCTTCTTGCTCCAGCATCTTGCTTGTTTATTATTATTTTGATTTCTTGAGCATTTTTGTGTGTGAAAGTGTGGTGCAGTGGTTAGCACTGTTAGGTCATAGTGAGATGGTCCCTGGTTTGGCTCCTGGCCTGGGATCTTTCTGTGTGGAGAGTTAATGCTGTCTGTGTGGGTTTTCTCCAGGTTCTCCGGCTTCCTCCAACCTCCAAAAGCAACTGGTCACTGGTCGTTTTAAATCACACATAGGTGTGAATCTGAGTCTGACTCTGTGAATCTGAATCTGTTTATCTGTCCTTCAGCTGGTGACTAGTCCAGGTTGAACCCTGACATTCACCTGTTGACAGCTGGGATCAGCACCACGATACCCGAGACCCATAACCAACAACAGGAGAAGATGAATGAATGAACGTTCCCTCAGCTCCAGTCCAGCTCAGTAGGTGGCGGTAATGCTCCCTTCAGCTGGTTGACAATGAAAAACCGAAGAAGAGGAGGAGAATAAAGGCGGAAATAGCAGACGACGAGCAATACTGGGTGGACTCGGACGGACAAACAAACGTCGGTGATTATGAAATACAGCTAGTGTTATACGCCGATCTCCTGGTTTTGGACGTGGCGGTTGGCATAAACTGCTTTGTGACTGGATCAGAATGGCAACACAGGGGGTGGGTTTGGACGAAGAGGATGAGGAATTGTAGTTTGGGGGATGGTCTCGTGTTGCTAGCGGGAGAGGAGGAAACAGGAGGAGGGAAGGAGTCAGAGCAGCAAGAGAAGTTGGGATGGAAACAGTTTTGAGGAAGACGGGACAGATAATCGGAAAAAGATTCTAAGGGAGGAGTGGAAAATAATCCTTAGATTCAGAGAGGAGGACAGGCATATTGGTGTGAGCCCGGTGGTGCTGTCAAGGGAACTGAGAGAGAAGCTAGGAGAGGTGGAGACGGCTAAGACTCTGAGAGATGGCAACTTATTGATAATATGTGTAACGGAGGCTCAGAAGAAAAAAGTTATGATGGAAAGTATATTCAAGAAGATAAGTGAAAAGGGGATTCTAGGAGAGAATAAAATTGCAAGAGGAGTTATAACAGGGATTCTTGTAGATGAAGAATCTACAAGAAAGACTGACACAGAGTATTGTGGTTAAGTAAGTAAGTAGAGCAAAGAGACTGCAAAAAACAATGAATGGGGAGAGAGTGGACAGTATGTCAGTCTTCTGGAGCGCAATGCTTCCAGGGAGAGTGAAAATACGGTGTATGAGCTTTCCGGTTAGAGCTTATATACCTCCACTGCTGTGATGTTACAAATGCCAAAGATATGGGCATATCGCAACAGTGTGTAGGGGGAAACAGAGGTGTCTCAAATGTGTAGGGGAACATAGAGTTGAGGAGTGCAAAGAGGATGCACAAAATAAATGCTGTAATTGTGGGGGGGGGCAACACAGGGTCACGTTTGGTGGATGTGAAGTGAGGAAAGAATCTGTAGAAATTGAGCAAGTGAAAGCTGTAAACAACATAAGCTATGCAGAGGCAGTGAAAAGGATCGAAGGACAAAAGAGAAAGGCTGACATGGTGTAGGTGGTTCCCAGAGCAGATAAGATAAGCTGATTTTGTTCATGGCTTATGTAATTAACTGCACTGACCAAGTTAAACATAAAACGGAGAAGAATAAAATAATTGTGAAGGGAGCCAAGAAGTTGTTAGGCGTGACAGGGGTGTCATGGGAACAAATTAACAAAAGGCTAGAAATAAATGGGAAACAAGGTGCTTCGAGTGATAAGGCAAGGTGATTATTCTACAATGGAATGCAAGAAGTCTCATAGCAAATGGACAAGAATTCAAAGGATTCATTAAGAACTAATATGTGTTCAAGAAACCAGGCTCAAACCATCACTGGATTTCATAATTAAGGGATATGATAGTATCCGAAGAGATAGAGGAGAGGGGAGTGGAGGGGGGGGGGGGGTGACATTTGTGAAGCAAGGGATACAATATAGAGTTTTAGGGAAAGGGTTGGAGTATTTAATAATAGAAATCTGGACAAAAGTTGGAAATATAAGGATAGTTAATTTTTACAACCAAGGCAATAGGATGACAGTAGAATCTTTGAAATAAGTGTACACTTAGTGGGGAGAGTGGTATGGGTACGGGGATTTTAATGCACATAGTACGTTATGGGGTGGTAGGAATGATAATGGAATAGGATTGAATATAGGATAGAAATTTAGTATGCTTAAATGGTGGGAGTGGAACAAAAATTATCATTAGAACGGAGTCAGAGTCAGCTATAGATCTTACACTTGTAACAGACTCACTGAAATTTGATAGACGAATGGAAACAATTGATACTAATACTGATGTTGACACATTAAATCTTTCTGTGTGTGAAGGAATCTTAGATGCAGCGAGGGAATCCATTCAGAAGAAGAGAGGTAAGCATGTGAAGAAGCTATTTTGTAGAACGTGAAGGACATGTATCTAAATATCTACATGTATCTAATATAATATGAATATGCATATAAAACAACGCCAACAGCAGCAGTGCAGGTGGAAATGGAGGAAATGCCACTAGAAATGAGGAGGATACAATTATCACTGGTGTATTGGGCTAATTTGCAGGGTCATGGGACAGAACATCCAACAAGATGCACTTTAGAACTGTTTGGAAAAAGGGAAAAGAAACAAAAGTTTTGGATGGACAATAACTCAAGAAACAAAAGAAATTGAAATGGCACATGTAGAGGTTAGTCCAACAGTACCGCTGTCAAACGTTCCACCGTGGCTATTGCCAAAAAAACAGATTTGTCTCTAATGCAGAAGAAAAAAAGAGAAAAAATTGGGGTATAATGTATAGACTGCATGGGCAAATATGGAAAATTACAAGTCTTGCGTTCAGCTGTATACAGATGCATCCAAATATTTAGATAGGACAGGGGGTGGCGTTTACTGTTCCTGAATTTCACATAACGGTAGATGGTAGGGAAAAGGATCACTGGGGAAGTTTCAGTGTACACAGGGGAAATGGTAGCAATTCTTTTAGCAGCACAGTGGGTAGAGGAAGTAAGACCTCTCACAGCAGTTATTTGTTCTGATTCAAGCTCAGCACTAAAGACTCTTCGGTACAATCACTCACACAGCAAACCAGATATATTAACTGAGATTCAACAAACATCCAGAATTCAGATGATGGGGATCACAGCAGTGTTTGTGTGGGTGCCGGCACACACTGGGGTGAAAGGGAATGAGGCGGGCAGATAAGGCAGCGAAGGAAGCAACAAGGAAAAGAGAGGTGGACTTAACAATAAGCATCAGTAAATCAGAAATTAAAAACATAATCAAACAAAGATTGAGTAGGTGGTGTTGTATCCGATCTCCTATTACCCTTTTTGCAAAGTGTGAGTGGATCCTGCGTGTTCTTTTAATGAAGCAATAGGAGAAGATATTTGGGCATAAATCAGTTTTAATCTATCAGTCAAAATGTAGTAAACAGAGCTCTGGGCCTGATCTTTGAGTCCCTGACCAACAGCAGAGTGTGTCAGTTCACAAAGTCTGACTGACTAGATTTCTAGACGTTAGATGTTAGATTGTTAGATGACTAGATGTTATAATACAAAATGGGAATTGTGAAGTTGTATGGGTCTTCTTCTCATTGGCTGTTCCGTGGTGATGATGATCTTCTCATCAGAATGTATCCTCTGCTGATTGGCCGTCACCATCTGACTCCTCATGGCATCCAGTTCCTCAGTGTGAAAGCTGTAACTTAAAGTTTTATTATGTTTACCCCAGACACTTCAGTGACTCTCTGGTTTTTCTGTCCACCATTAACAGAGTTGTTATCTACTTCATTTCCTTCTTCACCCAAGATTATCTTTTGGGGTCAAACCTAAGGGTCAACAGGCCTGGCATGCAGCATTCGTAACTGCATTCCTCCATCCACATAGTATTAATTTAACTGAGAACACAGTATTCACAGTAACCACAATACATTGGCAAAAAGGAAGGAGGAAGAGAGGACAGGGGCCTGTACCATGAAGCACTTGAGGGAAGTAGTAAAATGTATGAATGAATTGGGGGGGGGGGGGGGTCCTACTTTTTGCTGACCGCTTGTTTGCTCACTGGCTCGCACTGTGTTTTAAAGATTTTTTTTGGGGATTCACTGTTTGGATTTTATACGTAATAAATGAAAGTAAACAGCAGACATTGGAGCCTGTAGTTTTTATTGTTTACTCTGTCCGCCAAACACCCTTTGTCCCCGTGCTCAGCCTCCTGACGACTCGTGGGTTTTCATAGTCTCCTAATACAGACGATCAACTTGGTATATTGATATGAATTAGTTGAATTTCAATACTAAAGTTGACGCTTTAGTGCTTTTATGTTTGATCTTTTATCTGGAAAAAACAATGTGATTTCGAGGGATTCGCAGATGTTGTAGGTTCATTGAGGCATTAATGAACAACGTACACATTTACACAGTCTGACATGTGTTGCCAGCTGCTTTGTCGTCTTCTGTCAGCTTCCACGGTGTTTGTCTTTTCTACAATCTCTGACTTCTTCTCCTACTTTTCCAGCATTAACCTCTGCGGCCGGCGCGAGGCGCGTCTGTCTCCCGTTCGTGCACTGATGATTGTAATTGGTCTGCTGCCTCGAACACACCTCTTATACGTGCACGTTCACGGTTCTTGATGAGACAAAGCTGGATTGAATTAGCGAGTTCATATCCAGCTTCGTGGGTACCGATGATCCTGATCAGCATGATCTCGCTAAGTCAGTCCTGGATCAATGGAGTTGTCCAGCTTCGTGGTACAGGCCCCAGGTCGATGGTTCTACAAAGACAGGTGGGAGACATGAGAAATACAGAATGGGGCAAAAGAGAAGACACAATAACAAGACTCAGGTTTGGACATACTTCACTGAATGGTTCATTGGCTAAAATAGGGAGACATGACACAGGGAAATGTGAGAAATATTGGTAACTAGAAACAATAGAACATATGATGGTGCAATGTCAGGGATATGAAGAAGGAACACAGAGGTGGATAAGAAAACTCGAGAGAAACAAGATACCATATGACCTCAAAACCATGTTACAAGAACATACCGGAAGCAGATGTTGGCAGTTAATGTTGGAATTCATTAGAGTAAGTGGTTTAAGGGGGGAGGATATAACTGTTTGTTGTTGTTGTTATTGTTTTTCCTCTTATCTATTTATTTAGTTACCTATTTAAAAAAAATAGTTAAAAAAATAAAAATAAAAAAAAATAGAGGAGAAGCTACACTCCACACCAGTAGGTGGCGGTAAATGCACCAAATCGTTTGCCAACCGCAATTAAACAATGAAGAGGAGGAATACTGTGAAGGAATAAATAAATAGCTAACGAGACGAGAAAAGTAACTTTTTGGGGGGCATTAACAGCCAACATCTGGGGAAGCTAAACGCTAGCTATCAGTTAGAGCAGCTGGCTAGACCCTAGGTAACAGCTGACTTTAGGAAGTTCTGACAAACCAGCAGCTGTTGAGAAACCCACAGGCTGATAGAATTGGCCTTCGGGTTCATCTGAGTTCGAAGTTCGAGTTCGTCCGATCTGATTAGGACATCGAAAGCTTGCTTCTGTTTCCCTCGTTTCGTCTGTCTGTGTGTCTGTTATTAGTTCAGACGTTTTGTCTGTTCGTTGCTGTTTCATCCTGAAACTGTTCGATGCATTTAATGTTTCTGACGGCTGGTTTTGACAGGAAGGATTCGAAGCCTTGACTGTTAGCAGTTTGCATGTTTCTGAGCCAGCTAGCGGTAACCATGGTTACTGAGAAGCGACTCCTAAAATGGTGGTGGGATAAAGCTCATTCTTGATCCAAGTAGACATGCTTTCTAATTCTGGTTTAATAAAATCTATCATTGATAACTGATTACTAATCAGAAAGTTACTGGGATCTCCTAGAAATCACCAGGTTCATTGTGCTATGATCTTAAATAAGACAGGGGGTGTCCAAGCCGGTCTTATCCGGCAGGTTTGAGTCTCAGTTTCTGTGAAGTTCTGACAGCGAGTTGCTGATTTGAGTCAGGTGTGTAGGAGCAGGGGTGACATCTCAAGCCTGCAGGACACGTGGCCCTTGAGGATCAGTTTGGACACCCGCCTGGTCGAAAAAAGCTTGAAAAGTCTGAAGTAATAGACTGTGTCACAAACATATGAGCCTTTAACACACCAGAGATATAACTAGGGGTTCATGAATGATACACCCTCCCACACTCATTGCCACATATATATAAGTGATAAATGTCAAGTAACTGATTCATCATCATGACACCTGGGTGTTAGTGTCTTTAGCTCAACGCATTAGTTCCTGTTGTTGTCCCTGTGGTTTAACTGGTGAAAATAACTTACGTCCTCGTAAGTTAGTGTTTTTTA
The DNA here is from genome assembly GCF_965212315.1 of Lampetra planeri. Lineage (NCBI taxonomy): Eukaryota > Metazoa > Chordata > Hyperoartia > Petromyzontiformes > Petromyzontidae > Lampetra > Lampetra planeri. Next base: position 9,719 of record NW_027614512.1, on the reverse strand, counting down.
TTTTTTATTTTTTTAAATCAGTTGTGACTGTTTACAGGTGTGGTCGATGAGGTGCAATGGATCTGTGTCAGAGGCGACCGGCTGTCAGAGCTGGTGGAGGAGCTGACAACATCAGGGGCAGCCACAGCTCAACCAGCAGAAGATGAAGGAAGTCAAGAAGATCTGCAAGTACGGAACAGCCTAAAGGGAACATTGTTTGTCCAGAAGATGAACTTGATACATTGATCAAAATATTAGTGTAATAACTTGTCTGTGTCCTTCACCTTCCTCCCAGAGTGTCCAATGACTGCATCGACCACGTTGTACCACACAGTAATGACCCAGCCTCAACCAAGAACATGCTGAGATCCGCTTGTCAGCCTTCCAGATAACCAGTGAGCTCTTCTCCAGATCACACCACTTTCAGAACCCTCCTGGTGGATAACTTCCAGGTACAGACATCGAGACCAGCAACTGTCCTTTACCCTTTATCCTCCTACTCATTCTGACTGATCACTAATGTGTGTGTGTGTGTGGGTGTGTCTGTATATATATACATATATATATTTTTTTTTCTCGTCTGTTTCTCCCCGGCAGGATTTCATGGAGTGTTAACGATAGAGACGGACCCCGAGCAGCCCCTGCCCCCTCCTAAACCAGTGAGGCACAGAAACTCCGGTCAGCTGGCCATCAAGACCATCCAGTCATGGCAGACGTCTTTTGGACAGGCTTATAAGAAGTTGGCACTCGGCTACCACTTTCTGAAACAGGTTAAGAAGGTGAGAAAAGATGATTTATGCCCCTGTCCAATCAGCATCCAACAACTTGACCTCTTCTTTTAGATGGTAGTAGAACCAGATGTTCAAAGAGTTGAACATGTACCAATAGGTGTCAGGTGGAGTTTTCCGATGCAGATCCAGTATATATCCCTGTGTCTCTTCCCTGCTGCTCTCTCTGTTTCCCCCAACCAATGGCAGAAGGCCCGCCCACACATATATAGCCTTGTATGTGCCCAAGGTTTCTCAGCCTGTAAAAGAGTTTTTTGTGAAGAAGATAAAACATATGAAGGAAGCGAGTACATAATTATAGTAATGTGATGATCTGATCCTCGTTTTTAGGGCTGGAAAGTTTCCACCAGCTGTCGATTGTCAGTAATCTTACAATCGTTCGGCATGCATGTGTCATGTGTCACTGCTGGCAGGTCGACTTCCAGGATGTGGAGGCCAGAACAGTGACAGCGAGGAGGATGGAGGAGGAGAGGAGGAGGAGAAAGGAGAGGGATTTACAAGGAGAAAGTGGAGGCAGCTGCCAGTGAAATAGAGGGTAAAACCTGAATTATTCAACGACGACGGCGAGTGACAATGATCAGTTTAGATTGAAATCTGTGGTAAATTACGCAGAACTCTACATCTGCACAATAGTACTTGACAATAAATCCTGGGTAAATACAGATATGTCACGCCTCTTAATATCATGTCCTATATCATATTTCCAGAATATCTTGAGGAGCTGACTTAGGCAAAAAAAATAATGATAAAAAAGACATAGACCAGAAGGTAATATATTGATTTATTTATATGTATTTATTGAACATATTTTACGTGATTGCCTGCGATTCAATACATTAAATCTTGTATGTAGATTCAGATTTATTTCATGCTTTCATGTTTTAGAAAGAATAGTAAAGAATCAACAACCCCTCTCAGATATGGAAGGAATAGATATGGTTAAATGTTTTTTCTAATGCCAGCGTTGTACACTATGAATATTCTCCTGATGTGTTTTGCTCTGCCTGAAGAATGAACCACCAGCCTCTGTACAGAGAAAATTGTCTTCAAATGAATTCAGTATGGTGTTGTAGTCATTTCAACCATTTTGATCCATGTATGTGTTTTAAATCAAAATAATCTGAAGATGTAATCACTTTGACCACCGTCAGCCTCAGTGAGCGATGAACAACAGCAAGTTAACGAAGATGTTCTCTCCCTTTTCAGAGTCATGCAAGGATATTGAGAGGGCAATTACAGAGATGGAATCGTGCTTGAAGCTCCTTTTCCCCTGAGTTTGACCTCACAGACTCACAGACAAGACAACCAGACAATGAAGAACCCTGCTGCAGCAAAGACCTGAGGGGAGCAGGAGGAGCAGAACGCAAAGGAAAGAAAACACGGCCAGTGGAGAGAAAAAAGGAAAAAACAAGAAAGGAGACAGAGGATGGGAATAAACCAAAAGAGAACAAGGAAGAGATGGAAAAATGTCACAGGGATGGAAAGGGGGCAGGGGGAGGGAGGTGGGGAGCTGGTGAGCAAGAAACAGCAGAGGAAAGTCATGAAGAGTTCATTCGCAGCTCTGGACTCATCTCTCATACCTATAATCTGGACCCTGAACCTGGATTCTGGTGAGTGATGAGCAGGCCCAGCATGTGATCCTTCCTCCACCGCCGCTGGGCACTTCATGTCCATGGCATGTTTCTCAGCAGTGGTGGATTTACCTGACTGGCGCCATAGGCAACTCGCGCAGGGGCGCCATCATGTCGGGAGGGGACGTGAATGTCACCTGTGTTATATGGAGCTAGATCACTTCCAAAGGAGAATGAATCCGCATGGAAGGATTCACACACTTAAAATAAATTCACAGGGAAGGATTCACACAAGCACATTGCTTTTACAAATCGCTTGTTCTCTCTCTCTCTCTCTCTCTCGCTCTCTCTCTGTGTGTGTGTGTGTGTGTGTGTGTGTGTGTGTGTGTGTGTGTGGTGTGTGTGTGTGTGTGTGTGTGTGTGTGTGTGTGTGTGTGTGTGTGTGTGTGTGTGTGTGTGTGTGACATCACAGCCATAGGAGGGATTGCTATGACAGTTAGGGGTCAAAACAAACGGCAGCCAGGTGATGTCCTCCAACCACCACCTTGGCATAGGGAGAGATACTGTCCCCTAACCCACCCTTCTTCTCAACACGCCTCACACTTCACCTTCCAGGAGGTGGAGAGTTTTTCAGTTTTCATCCGTGCAAACATAATTGCGCCAATATGGTTTTCTACTCACCATTCACCTTTTGACATGATTAGCTAACAAAATGTAGCATTAGCACACAGGAGTGATGGTTGGTGGAAAAGGCCTCTGTAGGTGTAGGTAGATGTTCCATTAAAATCAGATGTTCACAGCTTAGAATAGTCATTTACCACATGTCTAGACGAGTCTGATTCCTTTAACGTTCTCGTCATTGAATTTTTTTTCTTTCAAAAAGGAGGACATTTCTAAGTGAACCCAAACTTTTGAACGGGTGTATGTGTAACAGAAGGCACCTGAGAAGGTGAGAAGTATTGAACAGCCAGAGGGGCCAGACACACTCTAGTGGACCTTGAGCAACATCAATAACTATGATACTGGACTGAAACTTCAGGAAAAACTAGTATGTCTCCCTACAGCCGATCACTCTGTTTCTCTCTCTTTTCTCAAAAATACTACAATCGTTGAAGACATGGTCATCATTCACAATTAGAAGTAGTTTACAGGTTCTCCCCACCAGATTTAACCTCTCTACTTGGTTTCCCTCCACTCAGGTACCTCATTGCTTGCATCGCCCCACAGAGCAAGGTCACAGAAACATCACACATCTTGAATGGCTGTTATGCTTACAAGGGAATGGACATCATATGTCATGAGAGAATAGTGAACCTTCATAGTTATGGACATAACACACCACTTTCAAGCGCTCATTAAAACTGTACACAGGTACTTCCTTTAATGCATCCATGTTTCATCAGCTGTCTGCAAACGCACCAGATGTTGTTATTAACAAAAAGCCCAAAGATGTGTCGATATTAGAGATAGCATGCACCTTTAACTCCTGACTAGTCAAAGCCTTCATGACTAAGGTCTTGAAATACCAGCAACTGGTGAACACCATCTCAGATCTCGGCTCCAGGTGTAGACTACTTTTTTTTTATATTTGGTAAGCCTGACCCAGCTCATAGGTTGGTTGTCAGAGGCCTACTACATTGTGTTATCGAGGAAGGAAGGCGCAGAGGCTCACCAAATAGTGTTGATACGTGTTCCCATAAGGGACTTTTGGAGGAGAAGAAAACATTGTCCAGCGTATTTGTCAGTGTATTCTGGTCTGCTGCCTCAGTGTTTGTGTCCCTTTATGCATTGTTCATTATGTGGATATAAGTAAATAATTAAAATGTGTGTGTGTGTGTGTGTGTGTGTGAGAGAGAGAAACCTTTGAGACTCTCCTGACTTACACCAACTTTTTTTTTTAAACACACCTGTCTGCAGCCAATCAGGGAGAACGAAGACCGCACGACGTGGGATTGATTGTTGTTTTCAACAAATCGCATTTAGTAGTCAAGTCAGACCGTTGTGTGTGTGTGTGTGTGTGTGTGTGTGTGTGTGTGTGTGTGTGTGTGTGTGTGTGTGTGTGTGTGTGTGTGTCACATCGTTATCGTGGTTGTTTTTGGGCTAATTGAATGGAGAGAAAGTTCTAGCATCTGATCAGTCATATTAAATCAGATCCGATATTTCCTTTCTCCATTTTACTCTACCGTGTCGGTTGTGTGGATCCTTGTGCTGCGTGTAGATAAGGGGTGCAGCATCTATTCAGTGTGTGCTATAAAAACTGTTCTGTTTTAGTGAACTATGCCTTTTTTCTCCTTGCAGCTATCCACGTGGAGGAGACGGAGGACAACGAGGCCAGTGGTTTCCACGGTGAAGGACCTCCATAAGGTTCTGTCCACCAAGCACCTACCTGCCGTGCTGCGCTGCTGGGTGAAGGTTGGTTCAACGCTGTTAAGTTATCAAGTTATCAGTCCCCTGAACAGCGGTTATAAACCAATAGTTTGCTCCTCTGACAGTCATCTAGCTTTGCACTGCATGCCAAGATGGAAACACTGAGGGTTGTTTTAATTATTTAAAAGATTGTTTTCTTAATGCTGTGATCATGTGTTTACCTTTTTCATTGTGTACCTTCGGAATTTTTTTTGCTGGAGTCTGTAATAACATATTATTATTACGGCTGTTATATAGTTCTCCCTTTATTTTGCTGCATATATTGTTTATTAGATGTTTAGATGTATGTATTTTCTTACACCTGTACTGTACTTGCTGTTTACTTGAATGCTTAGATATTACTTTTTTATTTTTATATAATGGGACAACTCTGCTGCTGTGGCACTGCAGATTGTGGGACATTCTTATCATATCTAACTTGTATGTGTGTAGGTCTTTACAAAGGCAGATGCTGAGCAGCGTCTGTTGCCTAAGAGCACTGGATCTGAAAAGGTCTTTGGAAATAATTCTGCAAAAACACGACGACGTCCACATTAACTTATAAGATCAGCGCTTGCACAGTGGTGAGTAACGATTACATCTTAACTGTTTGTTGGACAGAGTCCAGTACTGAATGATCCGGAACGAGAACAAAGTTAAAATGGTGAAAAAATGTACTTGACAGTCATCTCCTGTAGAAACTCCTGTTTCTATTTCTGTATTAATAATGAATTTCAGTGGCACAGGCTTATGATGGAAGCTACTCGCATTATGTAATATGGCCTGTAGATGGCAGCATTGTACCACAAATGAAGATGCCCTGCAGCATTTCATCCTTTGCTGTCATTAACATGAAATGAAAAAATCTAATCTGAAATCAGGGGGCACAGGAGAAGTTGCATTTTCTCCTACAAACTCAGCCCCACAGAAGCAGACTTCAATGAGTGACACATTTAGCTCAGAAGCAGCATTAGGTTGGCAGCATCCAGTGGCCACAGAGAGAACTGCAGCATCTATTCTCCTCGTCTCCACTGAATTTCTGAGGGGTGCTGCCTGATTCCATCACTTCATAGAAGGAGTGTTTGATTAAAACCTTCAATTCATGTCAGTGAACACACACACACACACCTTTACTGCTGTCTTTTTGGTATTTGGTCTTGTTGTATTTGCAGGTCCAGTTTTTTTTTCTCTTTCTGTTTGTCTGCCCGGTGTTTCCAGGGCATTTCTCATCTCCACTGAGTCAGGATTGTTGCAAATGTGTGAAGGACCAGGTTCCCGTCAACAAACCAATGTGCCACCTCAGATTTCAGGAGCTTCTGTCCGCTGACGTCAGATAGACACCTACAGACACAAGCAGAAAGTCTTCAGATGATGTCAAACTGTAAATCTGGTCTAAGACAGATGAAGGGCTGAATCTTTTCTAAATTCCTATTTGCGGTAAAGCCCTAAAGATAAAGTCTGTGAACAGAACATTCCTGAAAGGTGGAAAATGAAGGCACATCAGGTTTATGGTCACAGATGAGACCAAAGGGTGAGAGAGGACTTGAGTCTAATGTGTCTTTTGCAGTGGGTGAGAATCTATTATGACCAATGTGATCTCAGATTGAGACGGGGTTGGAAGTGGAACTGAACTGGACAGTTGAGGATAAGCTTCTTGACAGGGGAAGGTTTGGGAAGCTCTGGGCTGGCTAATAGACCTGCCAGCTCACATTAGAGAAATAAAGATGTCACCTGATACATCATACGAGCTGACTGCTCCCCCAGAGACAGAGGGGGGGGGTATAATGGGGGGTCAGTGGGGGGAGGGCTGTTTGTCATTAGTGAGGGATCCCACGGGATCCTCACCACATAGTCATAATTAGAATAATGGCGAATAGATATGCAGCATGTTGTGGGAAAACAAATGTCAGTGGGAGCTTCAACTGGAATTCCTTGTGAATGGCTGCAGGTTTTTGAGACACATTAACAGAGCAGATAATAAAGACTAATAATATCTCTCCACCCTGATAATAATGAATCTGTGACCCGTTATGCATCAACTGGACCTATCATGTATACAAATATAGCCAAAAGATTAGCACTGCTCGAAGAACTGACTTTATATAGACATGTATGGTAACTGCCCGCCGTCTCTCCCTGACATTTGGTGCAATGCTGCTAATGGGCCGACGCGGGACACACAGACATGTCACCATGACCTGGCGGGTCGGGCCTCATGTAGCATTTTCTTTTAAGTGTCTTAAACATCATCTGAGGCCCGGTTCAGAGGAGTCTGTCAACCGTTGTTGAACAAGAGGAATCTCAGGATTTTCTGTTTTTAAATCAGAGGCAACTGTCAGGACCGTTACCATAGCAACCAAGTATGTGAAGCTGAACCTAGTCAGAACCCAGTTTTATTCAATTAACCCAGAGTTTCTCTCCAAAATATTTTCCCCTCATTCATTAATTGGTTCATCCATTCATTCTTCATTCTGAATAAAGCACATTTTAGCCGAGGTAATACCATGTGTTTGCCATAGAAATACAGGTTTTGTTTATTCTCTAATGGAAAACTGGGGGAAAAGGTGTGGTTTCTGTTGATTGTGTCCTTTCGTTGGCCTTCATATCTGTCTTCTTTTCTTTTATTCCGTGTGTGTGTGATGGTTGACTCGGCGCCCTCCCATCCCTCCCGTACACCTGACTTATGGCTGTGCAGTAATAATTTGCCAGACATTGGCAGACTGACTTTTACATTAGCATATAAATAGCAGATGCACAGAGTGCCCATCAAAGTCGACTACATGTGCTTTTTGCTTTATAAGATTAAATGGGTTTTTAAAAGCAGAGCTATCAAACTTGCCAAGAGACAAATTAAGTTTAGAGAGCCACTGCGTGAGATGGCATCCTTACGATCATTTCCTCTGAATTAAAAGGAGGAGTAGAGACACTGGTACATGGGACATTTGCCAGAAGTTAACAGTATTGTGTGTGTGCAAAAGAAAAGTCACAAAAAAAAACCCCTAGAAACTCATCATATTACTTCACTGCCCCCTGTGACAGTAAAACTACTGATAGAATAATGAGGATACTATCGCAATCATAACAGTGGGATTCTTGTTCACCTCCTTATGTCAGAAATAAAAGCACGTCCCCAGACTTTGTCCACCTTTTCCATGTGTTAAATATGTCAACCATATTCAAATGATGATAAAAAGTATTCAGGATCCCTCCAGCTCAGTCACAATGGTTTTGCCGTGAACGGGGTCTTGTAGTATATTCAGTCTTAGTGTGTTTAATTAAGCTGAACATGTGATATGTTCTGACTTTGGCAGCGTAAGGATTTGGCCGATGGAGGAGGATAGTGACAATGAGGATTTCCAGGAAGTTCCAGAGAAAGAAGGATATGAGCCCGCACGTCCCAGAGCAACTCCGAGCTGAATACGGTTGGTGCAGCAGGCAGATGTCATTTCATTATGAACCTTGTTCTTATGCAACTGAAAAGGATTTTATCCGGGTAACATCAAGTATTCTGGAGTGAGGATATGGTTCACACCTTATGACCCTCACGACACCCTAATGGGCTTCTTCTTTAACCTGTTTAATAAATTGTTAATATGACCTGCTGGTCAGAAAAGACAACGATGACACATTTATGGAACCAAAGCAATTCCATGTCCTAGCGCTGGTGTGTGCTTTCATGACGTGGCCTCAGGGCAGCTTTATAGGTCATAGGTCGGATGTTCAGGTCATTAACCAACTGCTCATATTGTTGCAGTGTCAACAGTATTTATATGTTGTAAGTATTAGCTGTAGCTGCCAGATCAGGCGCTGGTCGTTTCATTTACTGGGACGCTGCATTCAACATCTGAACCCATGAACGGTCACGGACAGAAGGAAGCTGCAGTAAATGTTAATTTCATCCTTTCGTCAATCCGTTGCGGTAGACCCACCAACCGCTGACACAGGATGGTGGAGCGTCCTCGTACAGGACTCAGCTGTGTTCCTGCTGACCCAGTGAGAGTGGAACACTCTGAATGCCGTATATCAGTCTCAGACTTCAGTCCAATGGTATGAACTGATCAAACTGTTTCTGGATCACTCATGTCTTTGTTCAACTGTTAGTGAACGATGGGTACTTGTTGGATGTGGAACCCACGACACAAAACAGTAGGAACACGTTTTTACCAACCCTACTCTGGAACACTGACACTTCGGTTTGCGCCCGAGAAATTCCATCATTGCATCAAGTGTCTGCTGTCCAACACAGACCAAACCTCAGTGGGGAAACACATATTTGAAAGCAGACATTTGCTCCAGACCTGTACACTATGTCCGGGACATTGTGGACTGGTCTGTGTTCACTCCCCACAGACACAGTATCTGTGAATGAGACTCAATCAAAGAATGTTTCATGTGTTCATAACACAATAACCTTCTTGTTATCAGATCAATGCTGTTTCTATCGTTGTCAGCGCAGCAGCAGCCAGCTGCTCTGTCAGCCATATTCTGTAATAACTCAAATTCATATGCGAATTCTGGGCTGTGTGTTTTTGTGTGTGTGCGAACACAAATTGAGAATACAGCATTGTACACGTTATTGGCAATATACCATTATGGCTAGGTCAGCCATGTTGTGGCTGCAAGATGCCCTTTGATCTCTGACACCCAATGATCACGCACACACACACAAACACACACACACACACACACACACACACACAAAAGGCCACTTGAATCATTACAGTTCCATTGATCCTCTTTGGTACCTGCAAACTCATTTCTCCTCCCCTCCCACCCTCCCTCCACCCCCTCCATTAATAATCAATTAGACACTCACACAGTAATTAGATTGTATCAGATGAGCCCAATACAAGTGTGTGTGTCACAGAGTGATTAGTGGCCGGTTTAGTAATGACCAAACCAAATTAACAATGCAACCTTTTAATTGAGCCCCTTATTATCCCTGCATGCACATTTTACCACCCAGAAGCAAACA